>NC_139983.1:9015827-9070722 GCF_963993115.1 Abramis brama | reverse complement strand
AAAAAAAAAAAAAATCAGCAACCAAATTCCTCGAACACGACCACACACGCCTTCCTCACATTACAATGTAAGACATTATTAGAATGCAATCATATATAAATTATTGAAAACATGATTAATTCACCTCCCGAGTCTATTGAGTTTATAATATCTGCGATTAAAATGCACTCAGCAACTGACATGTTACGGTGAAAAAAAATGAACTAAAGAAAGCATCAAGATATACTTACTTGACTGATTATTTGCATCATAACGTCTCATCTGCAAACAAACATCCAAACGTGGTGCTCCTTTTGTTCTCTTGTTTGGCTAGCTTCAGTATCATCACGCATCGCAAACGGATCGCAAAACATAGCGCATTTTTCACTCTAGTGAAGTAGTGCGTCATAATGACGTAGTATTTCTCGCGCATGCGCATTAAATAACATATTCATATATCATGCATGGTTAAATGTTATTTCAGCTTTTCTGTTTAAGTTGAAGTTGTTCTAACTCATTGTGTTGTTAAACTCTGTAAGTTCACAAAACTTTACTCATTAACCTAACTAAAAGTCAATCTTTTTTTCAATGTAGTGTAGCCTAGTGTGATTAAAATTAAATGTATTTTAACTGAATTTAAATGCAAATTAATTTTGTTTACATTTGTTTAACTTTTGCTCGCAATTAATACAATTAAATGTGTGTTTATTTGACTTAGAACAACATAATGATATTGAAAGTATTATGTTCACAGATGTAAAGTAGCTACAACACATACTATTAGGCTCCTCTCATATATTACATTTTATTTTCAAATATTATGTAGAAAGCTGACACTAGTTGAGTTCATAGAGCAAGGGCTGGTGATAAAAATGTCAACAATAAGTTGTACTGGATTATACTGTATAAGCAGATGTATTGGAAAAATACATTTCAACTGCATAATGCACACAGTATATATTATAGACAAAACACATTTAAAATACATTAAGAAATTAATTTTGGACAACACACTTGAGTTGGAATTAAAATAAATTATTTCCCATGTTTTCCATTAAAACTGTAATTTTATTTAGTATATATTAGTCAATACATCAAAATAAATTTCCTTTAATAACTTATAACTTTAACTTTAATAAATTTAAAACACTATAAATCATAATTATTTAAAATGTATGTTTAAGTAAAACTTAGTAGACATTACAAAGTGCATTTTTTAAAAAATGCACTTACGTGTGTTTATAAATATTGTCATGAAAGTGTTCTTTCTTTAAGTAACATTTAATTAGACATTATTACAAAGTGCATTTTTAAAAAGTGTACTTAAGTGTGTTAAGAAATATTGTGATGAAAGTGTACTTACTTTAAATTAAACTTAATTAGACATTATTACAAAGTGCATTTTTAAAAATGCACTTAAGTGTGTTTATAAATATTGTGATGAAAGAGTACTTACTTTAAGTTAAACTTAATTAGATATTATTACAAAGTGCATTCGTAAAAAGTGCACTTAAGTGTGTTTATAAATATGATAAAAGTGTACTTTCTTTAAGTAAAACTTAATTAGACATTATTACAAAGTGCATTTTTAAAAAATACACTTAAGTGTGTTTATAAATATTGTGATGAAAGTGTACTTACTTTAAGTTAAACTTAATTAGATATTATTACAAAGTGCATTTGTAAAAAGTGCACTTAAGTGTGTTAATAAATATTGTCATTTAAGTGTATTCCCTTTAAGTACACATAAGTGGTCTTTAATTTTAATTTTATTATATTATCTGCAAGTGCACTTTTCAAAAAGTATACTTTTATTATTTTAAGCACACAAAAAGTGCGCTTTCAATACAATTAAGCACACTTCTTTTTCACAAGGGTGTTATTACATACATTTTTAACATTTGACATTTTGCTAACATCCAATAATTTCTTAAACTGTATATGAAATAAAAAAGCTACTATGGGATATGACCCAGGTCAGACTTGAACCTGTATCCCTGTGAACCATAAGCTCTAATACGTCCAGATGCACATCCAAAGGCATTGACATCTTTATTTTCTTAAGTATGCTTTCTAACCAGAGCTCATGCATATATTGGCATATATTACTTCAAGAGGTAGACAGAAAACAATTCAATTACTGAGATGACCTTATGAATAAAACAGGCTAGATTGCTAATGTTACATCCTGGAGCAAAAAAAATAAAGTGAGAAATTTGCTCATAATCAACAGAATGTTTAACATCAGTTAAATGCTTTTTTGTGAATATGCGCATTATCAGTTTTGAAATAACAGGCTTAAAAAAGTGCAGGTTTCACATCATTTTAAGGTGTCCTTGTTATAGTGTAATTATACATGCAAGTACTGAGTAATATGAATTAACTACATGTACTTACTATAGGGTTAGGACTAGGTTTGGTTTAGGGTTGGTTGCATGCAATTATGCTAAATTTATAGAAATTGCGGTTACACTTTATTTTAAGGTGTCATGGAAGTGTAATTATATATTTAAGTACTGATTAATATTAATTAACATCATGTACTTACTCTAGGGTTAGGGTAGGATTAGGATTTGGTTGAGGTTTAGTTGCATGTATTTATGCATAATTTACTGTTATTACTATGGTAAGTACATGTATGTAACAAGGACACAAAAAGTGCACAAAGTGCACACTGATCATAAGTACAAATGTACAACAGAAATAAATAGAAAAAGCATTAACCTTTAGTACAGTAGGGTACAACTCAAAATGTCATAATAGAGCCCTACTATATCAGCAGTACACTAAACCCAATCTATGTTTCCATTTCAAAGCTAAACACGTCCTTCTTAATAATTTAGTCCCCAATAAGGCATGACTGCAACCCTGGCAGGGCAATTCAGCCAGTGTTTTAGGATCAAACACAGTCTCAGAGCTCAGCAAGAGAGCAAACATTGCGTCAGTATCCGCACCCATCCTTTTTATCTTGTTATTTGCCAAGAAAAGAGAAATTAAGCAAATTGTAATGTACCAAGGTCAATGCTTCATGAACATGCATCAGCTTAGAAAGCACAGTGCGCTTTCTGGTAAGATTGTCCAATTAAGAATAAGTGCATTGAGAGAGCTGCCAGTCTTTCAATTAGCTGTGAACTTTGATGTAAGGTTTGGCAGGAGATGGATGGCAAGCACTTTAAAAGACTTTTAGTGCATCGAAGGGTGTGCAAAATGACTGTAATCTATTAAGAAACATGGATCAAATCATCTTTAATACAAGAAAGCATAATGAAGACCGTTATTCCCCTTAAGAACATACCATATATCGCACTGGCACTTAAATGCCATGAATTGACATGCTCTAGCACAGGTCATTCTCTCAGCACTATCTATTGGCCCATTAAATCAAAGACAAAGACTAACAGAGAAAAGGCAATTTCCTTAATGTCTTCCTCTGCTGGCTCGAAAGGACACTGAAAGGATTATATAACACAGCATGCTTATGGACTGTAGTCATGATGATCAACACATGAGCGCACAAGCATAGAGAGATGCATGTTGCATTTGATCTTTATTATTTAGTCATACTGTAGGACATTTATTCGACATAAGGAACATAATTAAGTTTACTTACTCGCCCCTGCAAAGCAGATGTGGCATCCAAACAGAGATAGAACAAGGCTCATAAAAGTGAATAGGTGAATCATATCTTCCTCAAGAGTTATTCCAGATGAGTGACGCCAATTTCCAAGGAAAAGTAACCTGAAGTTAACATCCCTCCAATTATCACATGATTATCAACAACGCATTTTCTTTGCTACACTGTGACGATGATAAACAGTCTAATAAACCAGCAGCATCTTCTTCTTCAGCAGCATCCACGCAGTCTGATGTCCAACGCACCTCAATCTGTTGCCATCCGAATCCGCATCAGCTGGAGAGAAAGATCGAGGGAGACGCTTCCTTTTGCGATTATTTTCAGTGATTTAAAAGCTAATGAAATCACACTTTTTATGTTTACAACGGGACTCGAGAATCGTCAGCCTCGCCACCAGTTACATGCTCGCTGCGCGACTAATGTAACGCGTAAGCGCGCATGGCGTCCATCACAAAGCTCGCGTTCGCCTTCCTCACTTTATGCGCTCGCTCGAGTAAGACGCTTTGAGAATGCCAATAAATCTAAGCTGCGTCGCGGGCACATGACCCACAGGTGGCCAGTTACTGATTGATTCTCAGCAGTCACTCATTCACCTTCTGTAGCCGCATGACGCACGAACCCGCACCGGGATGAATGCAGTAAAAACACCCTCACCAGATCTGTTAGACGCGATTTATGACGCCATTCAAACTTGCACGTCGATAGACCACGGCAAACATCCAGATCAGGAGAATCTCACACAGAACTGTGCAAGCGGAACAGAAGAGGCAACATTTTGACTTGATATAGTCTAAACTAAAGCTATAATAACAAAGCCATTTAAAATACTTGAATATTTCACATCAGATGTGAGAAAAGAATAGCATTCATGATTACAGAATAGAATAGATCAGGAATGGAATAGTATAGGCCATACTGCAATAGTGTTATTATATTATGAACACAAGAATTTCAGATAGACAGAATAATATGAATAAAATAAAAATGGCTGTATGTACCTATTTAGCTGATTCCCTCTGCTGGGATTGGGAAATTATGCAAATTAATTCTAATTAAGCATGACTCTGTTGGTCAAAATTAGTGACAATCCAAGGTAATTTGCCAAGTCTCAGATTTTGTGTTTGACAGAAAAAGGTATTTGTTTTTAAACCAACACCCAACAGCATATTCGGTAACCTTACAATAAGGTTCATTGGTTAACATTAGTTAACATGAACTAAGAATGAAAAATACATCTACAGCATTTATTAATCTTAGTTAATATTCATTTCAATACTAATACAAAGGTTGTATTTGTTAACATTAGTTGATGCACTGTGAACTAACATGAACAAACAATGAACAGCTGTATTTTTATTAACTAACATTAACAAAGATTAATAAATACTGTAACAAATGTATTGCTCATTGTTAGTTTGTGTTAGTAAATACATGAACTAATGTTAACTAATGAACCTTATTGTAAAGTGTTACCACATATGTTTAATATAAAGCATGATTCTTTAAGACAAAATTGATCAAATTTGTAAATTAAATAATGGAATAGTCTACTACGATTAAGAATACACAACCAAAAATGTGAAATCCCAAAATTAATAAAATAATTAGAAAAAAGATGGCTATGTGCAATTAAAATAAACAGGAAATAACCAGAATATACAGTATTGAATATACCATAATAGAATAGAATAGAATTGAAAACTGCCTTGTCTACTGATCATTATATGCAGTAATCAAACACAGTTGACACAGTTTTTTTTTTTTTTACAGCTGATGAATCAAAGTTCATTTGGTGAACTTTGTTATGTTCACTTTGTTCTCTGTCAGGGCTTTGCATTGAATTTCATGCTTTTACACTGTGCATTGTTTGCACTGAAACGCTGAATTCCTCATTCTGTCTGATAAACATGGATCACTTGAAGGTGAGTGAAAACTGAACACTGTTACTGCCTGTACTTTCATTTTCAAATGTCCTTTAGCTGGTAATAGACCAACAAATCTTCTTCCCCGTAAGCCTAAATGTAATTAAAGGAGCTCTTGAGTAATGCTGGTAATCTTTAAGTGCTCGGTTTTCTGTCTAACACAGCAGTCGTGTTACGAGCTCTCTCTACCTGTGACAGAGAAAAGCAACCCCATCAGCAGAGATATTGACAGAGCGCACAGCAAACAGATGGTGCAAATACTGAAACGATGCGACGCTGAGATTTTTGAGAAAGAAATAAATCATGACCCATTTTATCAGGTTTGGCCTATTGGGGATACGTGAGGAATGATTGTGTTTTCTTAAGTCGTTACGCTCCTAACAAGAGTTTCCCATACAATGCTGACCTGTGCATTTTGTTATTTAGAGACTGTATAGTTCACCTGTCATCCAAACGATGGTGGATGTTGCAAAGAGGGTTGAAATGATTCTGAAGGTCAGTATTTATTTATTTTTTGTGTTTGTATTTATATATACAAAATAATTATACACAGTACACATACATATATTATGTAAACATTTATTTCTGATGCGATTAATCGTTAGCCAGCACTAATATTTATATATAGTGCCTTGCAAAAGTATTTGCACCCCTTAATTTTTTCCCCCACAATATATCCTAAAACCTGCTTTACATTTTCTCCATACACCGTGATGTCAAAGCTAAAAACAGATTTGTGAAAACTTAGCAAATTTATTAAAAATAAACATTTGAAATAATTCTATTGCATAAGTATTCATACCCTTTTCATGACGGGGGAAATTTGCAAATAAGCAACTAAAGGTCTGCTGAAGCTCAGTTCCATCAGTTCCACACTTGAAATTTAGCTCCAATTTCACTGGATCATCTTTGAGATGTTTCTACACTAGTGGAGTTACCGGTAATCTGTGGCAAATTCAACTGAAAGGCACACACCTCTCAATAAAAGGTCTAACAGCTGAAAATGTATATCAGAGCAAAAACCAAGCCATGAGGTCAAAAGAACTGCCTGAAGAGCTCAGAGACAGGATTGTGTCAAGACACAGATCTGGGGAAGACTAAAAAAAACATGCATTGAAGGTTCACAAAAGCATGTATCCTCCATAATCCTCAATGGAAGAATTTCGGAACAACCAGGACTCTTCCTAGAGCTGAGCAAATCGACATATTGCAAACTGAGCAATTGATGGAGAAGGGCTTTGTTTAGAGTGGTGACCAAGAAGATGATGGTCACTCTGGTTGAGCTCCATGACGGGAGAAACTTACAGATGGACAAACTTAGAGAAGGACACCACTGCAACACTCTTTATGGCAGAGCGGCCAGACTCAAGCCTCTCCTCAGTGAAGACACATGAAAACCCACTGGAAATTTGCAAATAAGCAACTAAAGGTCTGCTGAAGCTCAGTTCCATCATGTATGGAGGAAACCAGGCACTGCTTATCACCTGCACAACACCATCCCGACAGTAAAGTGGTGGTAGCAGCATCATGTGTGTTTTTCAGCGGCAGGTACTGGGGGGTTTGTCAGGGTAGAAGGAAAGCTCAACACAGCAATCTATAGAGATATCCTAAATGAAAACCTGGTCCAGAGCATTCAGAGCCTTGGACTGGGCAGAAGGTTCACCTTCCAACAGGACAATTACCCTAAGCACGCAGCTAAGACAATGCTAGGCTTATGGACAACTCTGTTAATGTCCTTGAGTGACCCAGCCAGAGTCTGGGCCTGAACCCAAACGAACAACTCTGGAGAAACCTGAAAATGACCGTCCCCATCCAACCTGAAAGAGCTTGAGAGGATCTGTAGAAGAATGGCAGAAAATCCCGATGTGCAAAGCTTGTCGCATCATACCCTGAAAGACTTGAGGCTGTAAATGTGCTTCAACTAAGTACTGAGTTAAGGGTTTTAATACTTAAGGTGATGATACACAGGGCAACTTTTTGAGCAATGTTGCTGGGCAATCTTGCCGATCAATTGATGCTTGGGCACTTTCCCATTGAAAATGGGCATTAAATTTCTGTCTGGATAATTTAGATCGGTCATGGGCCCCGTGTCTCATCTGGTTGCCCGTTGACGGCAACATTGCTCAAAAAGTTGCCCTGTGTATCATCACCTTTATGCAACGTAATTGTTGCAGTTTTTTTTAATTTGTAAAGTTGTCACAAATCTTTTTTTTTTTGCTTTTCCATTATGGTATATGGAGTGTAGACGAAGTGAAGTTAAAAAAGTAATTTGAAAGCAGTTTAACATAAGGAAGCAACACAACAAAATGTGAAAAATGAATGGGTACGAATACTTTTGTTAGGCACTGTACATATTTCACATTTTTAATTTGAGTAATTTTCTTTTTCTTTTAATTAATTTAAGTTCCTTTCTTTAAAAATGTTAAAACATCATAACTGATTTGTCTTTGCAGGACCCAGAGGAGAGTTTGATTGTGTTAAGTGGTTGTGGAACATCAGGCCGTATTGCATTTCTTTTGGTGGTATAGAGTTTAAGAAAGATTTATTGATTTAAAAAAAAACAAAAAACATTGACATTGAATGACATTTTCCTCACTGTGTTAAATTACTTTATACTTTATATTCGTCATAATCAATTTCTATTTTCTATCACCTCAGACGTCCTTTAATGAGATGTTGAAGGCCCAAAGACAGAAACAGATCTGTTCGTACATCATAGCTGGAGGTGACAGGTGAATAAACAGTCTGTCTGTTTGATGCATAAGATGAGACTCCAGTGTGACACTGCAGTATTTCAGCTCTCTGTTTTTAAAGGGCCCTGCTGACATCACAGGAGGCTCCAGAGGACGACCCGGGGCTCGGAGCTCGCACGCTGGAGAAGGTGAACGCAAGAGCAGAGAGGGAGCACAAACAATGCAATGCAGCTTTACCATAGTAATAAATCAGTTTCCCTGTGGTGAGACAGTAGGCTATTCTTTCACATTTTCAAAAGAACATGTGAGTTTCACCTCATCGCAATGCCAGAGTGATTACTAAAGTGGTAACTTCTAAGTGATTATAGACTCAAGTCAAAATTGCTCACCTCAATCCATCCTACAGTATAAGTCTTTATTTTTTCACCCATTCATCGATTAGAAAAGGTGAGGTACGTTACTTTTAGATATTAAATCATTTGTATTTATATTTGAATAATGATATTAATAGTGATGGTTGCCTTAACAAAAACAATATTTATGACACAATTAAACATACTTCTCTAAACAGGTTTGTGCAGGAAAGAAGCATGTGCTGTTCATTGGAATATCCTGTGGCATGTCGGTATGAAGTCTGTTTTCTCAAATCACATTCCATTTAGCAGTAAAAAACAATAGTCATGACAAAATAAATTCAAATAATCAATCTCCCCATCTTAAAATGCAATCTCCCCACTAAAAATACGATAGTTCACACCAACTATTAGCGATAACTAATGATAACAATAAAGATATAGTTCTAAACCATTTTGGTCACAACTGTCACACTTTTTCAAGAGTATCCTCAGCTGACTCCTGCCCTCTGGGTAAAAGGCCAGTACCCGAGCCGCAAGCCTCTCATTCCTCAGCACGATCAGTCCCGCCGGGCGAGTTTTTGGATGAGTTTGGCTGCTCGCCCTCAGGCAAGCTTCATTTCTCATTTGGGGCTCGAGAGGAAGATGAAGTGTCACTTGCAGCATCGGAGGGCGGGCTTATGCCTTCTGACGTGGATGACTCCTCTGTGCTGCCGCCTTTGGGCGTGATTTTGCAGTCTGAGGCTGACGCAGAGTTGGCAGCCGTGCTTTCCTACACTGCACTAAAATAAAAAATAAAAAAGTTTAATTGTTAAAGTGACATTACGTCACGAAAGTGCGGACTCGTTGGAAGACCGCAAGTAGGCTGCTTAGGGTGCCAGTTGGGACAGGGCCTAAACCCTCCGGGCTACGAAGGTGATGGCGCAGGCTCTCGGTTGGGCGATGTCCACGTTACTGGTCCAGGAGTGCCACTCTTGGCTCAACCTTGCGGAGATGTGGGATTCAGTGAAAGTGCACTTTCTAAATGCCCCCATCTCCCAAGGTGGCCTGTTCACAATTCAATTCTTCAGGTCGCCCACCTAGGGACAGTGCAGTGCATGTGTTGAAAATCAAGATTGCGGCGATAGGCCTACGGTTCGCCTTCGAAAGGTCGAGCATCAAGGTAATTGATGCTTTACCAAGGGCTGCGAGTGCGACCTTTGTAAAGACTCAAGGAAAATTCTCTGTTCTTGACTGAACAGCTTTTGTTACTATATTTGTAATGTATATTTTATTTATAAAGTGCAGTGTGATTTTAAATTCTATTACAGTTTCTGTACCCGAATAGGCCTAGACCTATACCTAAAAATCCAAAAAACACTGTTTATTTCATTTGTTTGTGCTATTGCTGCTTTGTTTATTTCTTCTTATTTAATTACTGAGTGTTTACCTATCCTTTAATAATGCTTGAAATATTTTTTCTGTGGTATTTTTGTTTAAAACCACAGGCCAAAGTTCCTTGTGGAAAAGTTCTTTAGCCTGTTTTTGTTCATGGAATTCAGCTGCAACTAAACGCTTTGCAAAAAGACTTAAATGTGAATGATTTTTTTTTCTACTTATTGGAATCAAAACTAGGAATCGATAAGAATTGGAATTGATAAGCAGAATCGGAATCGCTAAATTTCAAACAATACCCAACCCTACATATAATGCATGCTCATATCAAAGCCACCTGTGAGTGTGCTTCATGATGCTCTTCTATTTCAAAGGCACCATTTGTTGCTGGGCAACTGGATTTTTGTCTGAACCACTTAGACATCTTCACCCCAGTGCTTCTGGGATTCAATCCCGTACATATGGCGAGGTAAGGCTAATCAAGACAAAAACAAATGCCTTTCTGTTTATTACAAACTTATAATTTATGTATTTTTTATCAATAACAACAACAGATTGCTAACACTGATGCCATCCTTACAGGAGTGAGCTAATGCAGGACTGTTCGTTTCACTTTAAAGATGTTGCAGAGAGGATGGCTGCAGAGCAGAGACATAAAAAAGCATACGTGCTGAATCCTGTATTGGGGGTTTGAGAAATTGCTTATACTTATTTAAATTAACACACAAACAATAAATATCAATGTTCTTACTGCTGTTTAAGGAGCTTCCGCCAGTCATAAGCAGTAATGATGCTGCTGTCGTAGCTGAAGAACCTCTGGTTTCTCTTTAGGCTGAGGCCATCAGTGGATCGTCCAGGATGAAAGGAGGCAGTGCAACAAAAATCATTCTGGAAACTGTTCTTCTGGCCGGACATGAAGCTGCATTTAGAAACAAGATGATGACACCTGAGTATGTTTTCAATTTCAGTTATGTTTTAATTTCATGTACACATATATATTTAAAATATTAAAATATGTACAGTATTATTTTGTTTTATATATGTACAGTATCTCACAAAAGTGAGTACACCCCTAACATTTCAGCAAACATTTTAGTATATCTTCTCAAGGGACAATACTATAGAAATGAAACTTGGATATATTTTAGAGTAGTCAATGCGCTGCTTGTATAGCAGTATATATTTACTGTCCTCTGTAATAACTCAACATACAGCCATTATTGTCAAAATACCTGGCAACAAGTGAGTACACCCTAAGTGATAATAGCTGTTCGTCATTTAACCATGCAAAGCCACATGTCCTATTCATCATGTTCATGTTTTTGTCTGCTTGACAGGACCATACAAATTTGTGTATCTTGTATTAGAGCAGTTAAAATTTGTGCTTTGAGTACAATTCTCTCATATTGACCACTGGATGTTCAACATGGCTCCTCATGGCAAAGAACTCTCTAAGGATTTGAGAATTAGAATGGTTGCTCTCCACAAAGATGGCCTAGGCTATAAGAAGATTGGTAACACCCTGAAAATGAGTTACAGTGGCCAGGGTCACACAGAGGTTTTCCAAGACGGGTTCCACTCTGAACAGGCCTCGCAAAGGGTCAATCAAAGAAGTTGAGTCCTTGTGCTGTGCGTCAGGTGCAGAAGCTGGCTTCAAAAAACAGACTCATGAGTCCTGCCAGCATTGCTTTAGAGGTTGCAGAAGCGGAAGGTCGGCTTGTCAGTGCTCAGACCATACGCCACACACTGCAACGAGTCGGTTTGCATGGCCGTCGTCCCAGAATGAAGCCTCTTCTGAAGCTGGCTCACAAGAAAGCCCACAAACAGTTTGCTGAAAGCAACCTGCCCAAGAGCAGGAATTACTGGAACCATGTCCTAGGAGGATTTAGGCAGTGCTAGATAACAATGGTGCTCACACAAAATATTGACACTTGTTTTGACATGTTCACTTAGGGTGTACTCACTTTTATAGTATTGTCCCTTGAGAAGATATACTATAATGTTTGCTGAAATGTGAGGGGTGTACTCACTTTTGTGAGATAATTTATAGATCAATAAGTCAAGACACCATGTGTTTTTGCTTGACTTTATATCATCAAAATAATTTAACTTTAATAGTGTGACATTTTTTTTTTTATAAGTTATACGAGATTCGACTAGTTTTTCTCTCGATTTTACTGTCACCCCTTTTTGAGTATAGACATAAAAATGCACTATCCAAACTTAAAACGGTTGCAATTCACGAATGCTTTGGAATACAGACATAAGGTTGGTCTTTTTTTAAAGAAGATTATTGCTCAAGTTAAAAAAAAGTGTAAAAAAGTTATAGAAGTTTAGGTTTACTGTAAAGCAAATGTAGGCTACTGCACTAAACATTTTTAAATGAAAAATACTCTATAAAAGCTATAAAATCAAAGACATATGGCTAACTAAGTTGCGTTCCAAATTTAAAATTGATATCACAAAAATTGAAGTTCCTATGAGATTTTTTTCTTTTTTGCCGCTTTACCAAAAATAGCCACCGGTTGACACCCACATTATATTGAATTCTTTTTGATTCTCCTCTAACAAATTAATACATTTCTGTCACAATATCACTTCTATCACAAAACAGTAACGATACATTCACCATAACGTATCTCAAACTGAGTAGCGTATCACTGAGAAAGGTCCTGCTCAAATCGTCCTTGCGATGGAGGTTCGGGATGAACAACTAGTTCTTCCAATGTTTCATCATCGGACTCGTTCTCGGATTGATATTGTAAAATCAACATCATTTTCTTTACAGTGTGTACAATCGCTGAGGACTGAGGAAGCCTCCTGAGCTGAAGTTCAGTTCTGTCAGGACCACTATCGTCAAATACGATTGACAATTAGCATACAGTTAGGATTGGCGGTATGGTTCTGTTCTGGGTGAGAACTCCCTGTGCATCCATGCAGACTAGCATGGATAAGAGTAGGGAGAGCAGCAATAACCCCCCTTGGGCTAAACAGAACAGAACCAACATGAATGTATGCAGATATCATTAATTCAAGATTTTAAAGTACAACATAATTCGAGAATTTATTCTGATTCAAGGGGAAACAGACTGGCCATACTGACTGGGCGAGAAGAGGAGCTGGGGATGGAGGAGGGTAATTAGCTCCTGAGAAACGCGATAGCTGCTGATAATACTGAAGGAGCTTATACGGTGATAGGCGTCATATAGGTAGATGTGGATCAGCTGAGAGTCAGCTGATGCGAGCTTGACTAACATGACCTGCCAGAACTGACGCTACACTTAATTTATGGTAATGGTCGTTTACCTTCAGACAAGCTCTGTAAGCGGTAGACCAATCGTAACAGACTGGGCCATCTGACCAATCATAGCAGAGCAGGCTCGTGGAAAGGAGGGGTTTAGAGAGACTGATTCATCCGACAAGTCGTCTGAGAATCATTGAAAAATGTGGTGATGTGCAATGTGTATTATAAGAAAATGAAAGTGTGTTTTGACCTTTGATGCATGTAAACCTAGGAAAACTAAATTATGAACCTTTAAAATAGCATAATAGGGGCACTTTAAGGGGTTTTTCAGTATAATGTAATTTAAGTTGATATATATTGTACAGTCAATTTGATTATACTTAAAAAATGTAAGGCACTAACTGAACTGAGTAGGTGAAATAGTTTTTGTGTGTATATATTGCACATATTAAAGGGGTCATATAATGCCATTTTTGTACAAGCTAATATGATTCTTTAGGGTCTAAATTAAAAGTTTGTAATATACTTTAATTAAAAATTCTCATTAGTATTGTAAGAAAACACTAATTTTACCTGGTCAAAAACAGCTCTGTTTTCAGCACGCCGTTTAAGTGCATGTGTCTTTAAATGATAATGAGCTTTGCTCACCCCGCCCCTCTGTTCTGTGCGTACACCCTTTGTAACACAATAACACAATAACCATAACGTGTTGATCATTATAAACGTGGGATTATGATTATGAATTATATTGAGAACGTCATACATAGAAAACATGCCGTAATGTACCCTGAGTGTAAACAGCCGCATTCATCGTGAAGTGTGCAGCAAGCGATTTGCAAAGATTAATATAAATATTAATATAAAGGTTAATAAAACGTTACACTCACTTTCTTCTGGAGGTGCAGTAGGAACACGAATAGCTTCTTAGCAAAACCAGCTTTATACTGACCCTCGTTTGTAAAGCAGTCTGGTGTGTGATGATTCGCGCAAGCATGAAAGCATTGACGTTGATCGTGGGGAATATTCCCTTTCGAAAACAAACTCAGCCACTGCGTCTTCAGCGGTTTGGATTTAGGAACATCAAAATGACTGCTGTGTTCGTTATTGCACCCAAGAACAGAACACCACAATCACTTAGCCATTCTGCTCATAGACAGTGCTCCAGCGTATCAACAATAGCCGCGTTTCCATTACAGATTTGCGCAAATGTTTTGCGCTATTATCTAAATATCGATAAAAAACTATTGCGAAATGACGGTGTTTCCATTAACCGATGTTATGCGACTAACACGTCCTTTTTTCTCTCGCGATAAGTCATTCCAAAAATCACGGCAATGGACGTTGGTTTATATAATATCACAGCCACCGCATTAGACATTATTATTATCAATCGAAGGAGACGTGGCGTGTTATCCAAGCATTAATGGCAGGAAAGACCCTTATACTGCGAACGACACATAAAGCCTAAGCAGTTTCTGGGTGTTTCGCCCTCATTTCTGCTCCGATCTTTGATTGTGGCATTTATTTGAGATTTAGAATCCAGTATTCCTATAGGCTAATTATTGTTTCTTTTATTAATTTAATAAAGAACTCTGTCTCGTATTCTGTCCAAACGATCCATGTAGGCTACTTTTGTGTCACCAAAATTTTTATTTGAACTGGCTAGACCAACTGCTGCGCAAAAAAGTAAATATCGACGAATTTTCAGATTTTTTTTTCAGTTTATGACTTTTTGCCCCTTTATTAAACATTTAAAATATTCACAAATTAATATGGAAAACATGTCGATTTTACTGGTTTTCTAAGGCCAAATTATAACCTGGAATTGATGTTTTTCCCGCAGTGCTGAATGAGAAGAGCCATTAATATTATTAATAAACTATTGTTTTGGCTAAAATCACATCTCCATCTCCGCTGTTAAGCAGACGGATTACATAATCAGAAGGTATTAGCCTTCGATTCGAATTTGTTCGTTTTAAAGTGGACATTTCAAGCTTTAGCCTACATTTTGTTTCAGTTCTCGCGCTCCAGTTTACGGAGATCATGAAAGTGCGTCTGATTGTTTTCTTTTATTTTACAAAAAGCACAACGTTTTCTTGTTATTGTGAGTTTACACAAATAAAAGTAGTTGAGAATAATGTATTATTATTTTCTGTATGACCAGAAATGATAGAGTATTTTAAGTTGTTTCCACTGTTGATAGGAAAATGCAAGTGTTCGCGCTCGCGCCTCCGTGTCATGCAGTGCGCGCTCCACACTCAGCTTCCTTTTTTGCATAAAAGCGTCTTCTAAATATAGCCTATTAAATGTTATAATAAAATAATATACAATTATTATTATTTGTGTAGCTATACATGGACCTCAAACACACCGCGTCTTCTAAGTCAGGTGACTGTAAATGCGCAAAAACTGTTTCCATTGCAGTTTTGCGAAATATTCCTTTTTCGAATTGCCTGAAAAACCACCTCATGAGAGCGTAAAAACCTTTTTGCGATAAACGGGAGTTTTTGCGAAATTGACGTGTTTCCATTGTGCGTATTTTCAATTCGCAATTTCAATTTGCGCAATTTGAAGGGTAATGGAAACGCGGCTAATGACGCGCAGACTATGATGACAGACAGCTCGCTCACGAGTGAGGGCGGGTCTGTGTTGAAACGCTGCTGTCAATCAACAATCGTGGGAGGGGCATCGATTTTGTGACGTCACAAAATCGAACGGCTTGATTTGAGATGGGGGAAAACATATAAGAAGATTAAAAAAAAAACACTGGATGGATTTTTATCATTTTATGATGGTTGTGTACAGGCACTGCCAACACACATTTCAGTACAATCAACTTGTAAAAGTGCATGTACCATTATATGACCCCTTTAAGCATATATCAGTACTATATTGCATTTATGAATACAGTGAGGAAAATAAGTATTTGAACACCCTGCTATTTTGCAAGTTCTCCCACTTAGAAATCATGGAGGGGTCTGAAATTGTCATCGTAGGTGCATGTCCACTGTGAGAGACATAATCTAAAAAAAAAAAAAATCCAGAAATCACAATGTATGATTTTTTAACTATTTATTTGTACGATACAGCTGCAAATAAGTATTTGAACACCTGAGAAAATCAATGTTAATATTTGGTACAGTAGCCTTTGTTTGCAATTACAGAGGTCAAACGTTTCCTGTAGTTTTTCACCAGGTTTGCACACACTGCAGGAGGGATTTTGGCCCACTCCTCCACACAGATCTTCTCTAGATCAGTCAGGTTTCTGGGCTGTCGCTGAGAAACACGGAGTTTGAGCTCCCTCCAAAGATTCTCTATTGGGTTTAGGTCTGGAGACTGGCTAGGCCACGCCAGAACCTTGATATGCTTCTTACAGAGAATCAGAATCAGAATCAGAAAGAGCTTTATTGCCAAGTGTGCTTGCACCCACAAGGAATTTTTCTTGGTACTGAAGCTTCCAGTGCACATATACAAATACAAATACAACAAGAAACATAGTAATACAAATTCTAAGAATAAAAATATATAAAAAATAAATAAAAATTGTATAAAAGTAAAAAAGTAGGGTCACAGTTGGGTTTAGTCCGAATAAACATTTACAGATTATGAACATATTTACAGTATTTTGAGTAGTATGAATAATATAAATATAAATATCACCTGAGTTAGAGAATATTGCACCAGACAGTGGGAGTCTAGCGCATGTTACAGATTATAAACATATTTACAGTATTTTGAGTAGTATGAATAATATAGATATAAATATCACCTGAGTTAGAGAATATTGCACTAGACAGTGGGAGTATTGCACTTACAGGCATATGCCTTGGGGGCATGTTAAGTGTTCAGAAGGGAAATGGCCTGTGGAAAGAAACTGTTCCTGTGCCTGGATGTTCTTGTGGCCAGTGATCTGTGTCGCCGTCCTGACGGTAACAGTTCAAACAGGTGGTGTCCAGGGTGAGTGGAGTCTGTGATGATTTTACCTGCTCTCTTCCTCACTCTGGAAGAGTACAGGTCCTGGAGGGTTGGCAGGGGGGCACCAATAATCCTCTCTGCAGTCCGGACTGTCCGTTGTAGTCTCCTGATGTCCAATTTGGAAGCTGAACCAAACCAGACAGTGATGGAAGTGCTTAAAACAGACTCAATGATGGCTGAGTAGAACTGGATCAGCAGCTCCTGTGGCAGATTGAACTTCTTCAGCTGGCGAAGGAAGTACAGTCTCTGCTGGGCCTTTTTCACAATGGAGTCAATGTGATTTGCCCACTTCAGGTCCTGAGAGATGGTAGAGCCCAGGAACCTGAATGACTCCACTGCTTCCACAGTGCTGTTCATGATGGTGAGAGGGGCGAGTGCTGGGGATTTTCTCCTGAAGTCCACGATCATCTCCACTGTTTTGAGTGTGTTCAGCTCAAGGTTGTTATAACTGCACCAGACAGCCAGCTGTTCAACCCCCAGTCTGTAAGCAGACTCGTCACCATTTTGGATGAGACCGATGACAGTGGTGTCGTCTGCAAATTTCAGGAGCTTGACAGAGGGGTCTTTAGAAGTGCAGTCATTAGTGTAAAGGGAGAAGAGCAGTGGGGAGAGAACGCACCCTTGGGGGGCGCCAGTGCTGATGGTGAGGGTCCTGGATGTGAGTTTCCCCAGTCTCACTAGCTGCTGCCGGTCCGTCAGGAAGCTGGAGATCCACTGACAGATTGAGGATGGCATGGAGAGCTGAGTCAGTTTGGCTGTGAGAAGATCAGGGATGATGGTATTGAAGGCCGAACTGAAGTCCACGAATAAGATCCGTGCATAAGTCCCAGGTCTGTCAAGATGTTGCAGGATATAGTGCAGTCCCATGTTGACTGCATCATCCACAGACCTGTTTGCTCTGTAAGCAAACTGAAAGGGATCCAGCAGGGGTCCAGTGATGTCCTTCAGATAGGCCAACACCAGTCTTTCAAACGACTTCATGACCACAGACGTGAGAGCGACAGGTCTGTAGTCATTAAGTCCAGTGATTTTAGTTTTTTTGGGAACCGGGATGATAGTGGAGCGTTTGAAGCAGCAGGGAACTTCACACTGCTCCAATGATCTGTTGAAGATCTGCGTGAAGACTGGGGCCAGTTGGTCAGCACAGGCTTTTAGACAAGCAGATGAGATGCCGTCTGGGCCTGAAGCTTTCCTAGTCTTCTGTTTTTTGAAGACTCTGCTCACGTCCTCCACGCAGACCTTAAGCTCAGGTTGGATGGCAGAAGGGGGGAGGAGAGGGGTTGCAGGAGGTGATGGTGGATGTGTGAAGTGCACATCAGAGCGGGTGTGAGGTGTGAGTCTGGGCTTCTCAAACCTGCAATAGAATGCATTGAGAGTGTCAGCCAGTTGTTGATTCTCCACAGATGGGGGGGATGGTGATTTGTAGTTGGTGATGTTCCTCAGGCCTCTCCAGACTGATGCCGGGTCGTTGGCTGAAAACTGGTTTTTCAGCTTTTCAGAGTAGCTTTTTTTAGCAACTCTGATCTCCTTTGTCAGTCTGTTTCTGGCCTGGTTATACAAGATTTTATCCCCACTTCTGTAAGCATCTTCTTTGGCATGACGAAGCTGTTTGAGTTTCCCAGTAAACCATGGTTTATCATTAGTGAATGATAAGAATGTCCTGGTAGGAATGCATGTATCCTCACAGAAACTGATATATGATGTTACAGTATCTGTGAGCTCATCCAGATCGGTGGCTGCAGCTTCAAAAACAGTCCAATCAGTGCAATCGAAGCAGGCCTGTAGATCCTGCTCTGCTTCATTGGTCCATCTTTTTACAGTCCTTATTATAGGTTTAGCTGATTTCAGTTTCTGCCTGTAGGTCGGTATAAGATGAACCAAACAGTGATCAGAGAGCCCCAAAGCTGCCCGTGGGACGGAGTGATACGCATTCTTTATCGTGGTGTAACAGTGGTCCAATATATTACTGTCTCTGGTAGGACATGTAACATGCTGTCTGTATTTTGGCAGTTCACGGGAGAGATTTGCTTTGTTAAAATCCCCAAGAATGATTAAAAGAGAGTCTGGGTACCTTTGTTCCATTTCAGCTATATGTTCAGCCAGCTGTTGTAGCGCTGCGCTCACACACGCGTCTGGAGGAATGTAAACATTCGCGAGAATGAATGAGGAAAACTCCCGCGGCGAGTAGAAAGGTTTACAGTTTATGAAATGCGCCTCTAAATTAGGAGAGCACATCTTCTTCAGTGTTGTTACATCTGAACACCAACTTTCGTTAATGAAGAAACACAATCCACCACCTCTCGTTTTCCCCGTTAGTTCCGCGATGCGATCCGCTCGGAACAGCTGGAAGCCCGGCAGATGTAGTGCGTTGTCCGGTATGGCTTCACTCAGCCAGGTTTCAGTGAAGCACAGAGCAGCGGAGTTTAAAAAATCCTTGATAGTGCGGGTGAGGAGAAGAAGTTCGTCCATTTTGTTAGGAAGAGATCGGAGATTCGCAAGATGAATACTGGGTAGTGCAGTGCGGAGGCCGCGCTCGCGGAGTTTAACCAGCGCGCCCGCGCGCTTCCCGCGTTTGCGTCTGACCGCGCGTTTGAACAACACCGCTGCCCCTTCAACGAGAATGTCCAGTAAAACGTCTGAGTTATCAAAATCTGTAAAAAACTTGTCTGGTGTGTGTTTCCTAATGTCCAGAAGTTCGTCTTTGGTGAAACTGATAGGAAAAGAATGACTAAACGCAGAACAAACGAACAAAAACAACACAATGACTGGAGAGCTCCACACCGAGGCAGCCATCCGCGGCGCCATCTTGGAGCCACTCCTTGGTTATCCTGGCTGTGTGCTTCGGGTCATTGTCATGTTGGAAGACCCAGCCTCGACCCATCTTCAATGCTCTAACTGAGGGAAGGAGGTTGTTCCCCAAAATCTCGCAATACATGGCCCCGGTCATCCTCTCCTTAATACAGTGCAGTCGCCCTGTGCCATGTGCAGAAAAACCCCCCCAAAGCATGATGCTACCACCCCCATGCTTCACAGTAGGGATGGTGTTCTTGGGATGGTACTCATCATTCTTCTTCCTCCAAACACGTTTAGTGGAATTATGACCAAAAAGTTCTATTTTGGTCTCATCTGACCACATGACTTTCTCCCATGACTCCTCTGGATCATCCAAATGGTCATTGGCAAACTTAAGACGGGCCTTGACATGTGCTGGTTTAAGCAGGGGAACCTTCCGTGCCATGCATGATTTCGAACCATGACGTCTTAGTGTATTACCAACAGTAACCTTGGAAACGGTGGTCCCAGCTCTTTTCAGGTCATTGACCAGCTCCTCCTGTGTAGTTCTGGGCTGATTTCTCACCTTTCTTAGGATCATTGAGACCCCACGAGGTGAGATCTTGCATGGAGCCCCAGTCCGAGGGAGATTGACAGTCATGTTTAGCTTCTTCCATTTTCTAATGATTGCTCCAACAGTGGACCTTTTTTCACCAAGCTGGTTGGAAATTTCCCCGTAGCCCTTTCCAGCCTTGTGGAGGTGTACAATTTTGTCTCTAGTGTCTTTGGACAGCTCTTTGGTCTTGGCCATGTTAGTAGTTGGATTCTTACTGATTGTATGGGGTGGACAGGACTTCTTAGCAAAACCAGCTTTATACTGACCCTCGTTTGTAAAGCAGTCTGGTGTGTGATGATTCGCGCAAGCATGAAAGCATTGACGTTGATCGTGGGGAACGTGATTTTTTTTTTTTGATTATGTCTCTCACAGTGGACATGCACCTACGATGACAATTTCGATCTACAATCACCTACGATGACAATTTCAGACCCCTCCATGATTTCCAAGTGGGAGAACTTGGAAAATAGCAGGGTGTTCAAATACTTATTTTCCTCACTGTATGTGTGTGTGTGTGTGTGTGTGTGTGTATACATATCCCTCATGAGTAATGTACTAAAATTAAATGTGTCATCCAGATATATGCCTGCCTGGATCTCAGCGAGTGAGATGGTTTATGACACTACTTACTCACGCAGTGATGAACTTGCAGCCCTTATTCACAAAGCAGGAGAGAGGTATAACCATTTCACTGCTTTCTAACACATAAACCTTGGAGTTTTCCCATGCACACGAATAGGCTGAACTACAGGTGCATGTAGTAAAAAGTGGAGAATTTATCTCAATAAGGTGGTTGAAGGTTTCATCATAATGAAAGGCTCACTTATGATTTATTTCTGTAAATGTTTCAACAGCCTTCAAATGAAAGCACATGTATACTATCTTGGATGGAAAACTCTTGGCATAATAGGAATGACTGATGCCAGTGAATGTATCCCAACATATGGAGCAGGTGCTGTTTACAGTGTCATTTTATTATGATATGTTATTTCAATTTGTTAATTTGACAAATGGGTGAATTAATAACAGCACAAGCATACTTATATTGGAAATGTTTTAACCAAGAACCACATTTCATTTTTTCAGATTTTGGTGATATCAGAGGTTTCATCAACAACGGTTTCAGCGAAATGAAAAACAAAGAAGGAGATCTATCATATTTGGTGAGCTCAAAGCAATTGATTTAACAACTTGAAGGGATAGATTGTGCAAAAATGATTTTTTTTTTACTTCATAATTTACTCATTCTACTCATTCTACTATATTGCAAAAGTACTGTATCCCTTTAAATGTGAAACAATTGCAGTAATCAAACACCATTGGTAATACATGTATATGAATATTTATTATAATAACATTTATTAACAGCTATTAATATATTAACAACTATTTTAGGGACCAGAATTCATAATTGGTCACAAGGATTTTGTGGACACCATCTTACATAGCCTGAGTCAAAATGACATGATCTTATTTCTGTTTACAGTGAATGGTGAGCAAACATGAATCAATTACGATTTAAATGCATTTGACAATATGGTTAAATTGGAAAATGAGCAGTTCCTTGAGTATGTTTTAAATATATTTTAATGTCTCTCTCGAGATGACCTAAATGAGGTGACTGTGCTGGCCAATCAACTGAGGCAAAGGACATCTAATTTGCATGCAATTGCTCATGACCTTGAGAAATTCACCATTCCTGTGAGTATCCCACCATTCAAATGAGTGAGCTGGAATTTTGCCTGAAGCAAAAACTCACTTCCTAACAAAATTTCCTTCCACTACATTTCTTACAAATACATAAGGTTGTTTATGTAATCAGGTAATATTTGCATCGCTATATATATTGTCCTACTGATCCTATTTTGTGTATATATATATTCCAACCTTTAGAAGGATTTCAGTACAAAAGGCATTCGGATTTTAGTTTTTCAAAGAAATGTTTGTTTTATTTCAATTTCAGACAGGTTTGTTAGGTAAGAAGTTAACAAGTTGAGTTAACTTCTTGCTAAGAATAATTTGCCATGTCTTCTAAGGTAATTGGAAAACCTATTAAAGAGGTTGTTCCATAATATTAAGCAAGTCACAGTTCTCATGCAACATGGGGAGGAAGAAAGATCTTTCTGAAGATGGAAAGCATGAAATGGTGCAATGTCTTGCAAAAGGATGAAACCAACTAATATTTTGCGAAAACTGGATTTATATTTATTGTTTCAGGAAACAGTTTGCCACATGTTTGATACAGTCCTGAATATCACATGGCCTTTTTCTTCAGCGGAGGACAACTCAGCTGTAATGGTAAGTATATATTTAGTTGACATACTTGTATTGCAATACCTAGCTGTATACGTAAAGATTTCAATCCTTCTATTATTTAACAGAGACAGCACTGGGAGCTTTCAACCAAATTGTGTCTTAATGCAATCAGCACAGGAGCTCATGTACTGAAGGGAAAAGTCTACATGAATTACATGATAGATCTCAGAGTAACTAACAGCAAGTTGTACAGGAGAGCCATCAACATTTTACAGGTATCAGTAATGCATGTTTTGTACTGATCTCTTAAAGAAACTATATATTGAATGTCATGCTCTAGCAACCACAATGCAACATGCTAAAACTATTACCTGGAAAATACCTTGGTAACCATATACCAAAACCCTGACATGGTAACAAAGAGTTATGCATGGGCAAAGAACAATCATATTTTCTTCAGATCATTTGTATGGCAAATTTTAGCTTTCAGTTTTGAAAAGTAATTTAGCTGGAACTGTAATATGACCCCTTTGTGCATGGTCGTTTAATTATACACAATCACTGTCAGCGGTTCACAGGCTGCTCCAAAACCGAGTGTGAAAGTGCTCTGCTGAGAGCCGTCTACAGCACAGACGATCTGACTGAATACATGACAGCAGCAGATGTCCACACACACACAGATGCAGCTAACACACGCGAGCGAGTAAGAACTGGTTTATTTATCTTGAACATCTGTGGAGGCAGACAGAAGTTTGAAAGATTAAAAAATTGTCAGGTTACATAGCCTAACACTTACTTTTAAAGTTTTTTTTTTTTACACAAACAAAGAATAGTAGGTAACATTTTACAATAAAGTGCTATTAGTTAACATTTGTTAACGTTAAAGTCCACGTGAAACGAAAGTTGCAACCAACTTTACTTCAGTGTTGTGACGTATTTCCAAGTGAAACGGAATATTGAATAGAGGGCGGGGTTTTACTTTAGTAAGTAAGT
This sequence comes from Abramis brama, assembly GCF_963993115.1. NCBI lineage: Eukaryota > Metazoa > Chordata > Actinopteri > Cypriniformes > Leuciscidae > Abramis > Abramis brama. The sequence continues at coordinate 9,046,911 of NC_139983.1, read as the reverse complement.
AAAGTTTATTTCTAAAGCGCTTTTCACAGATAAAATCACAAAGTGCTGTACACGAGAAAGGTAAAACAAAACAATATAAAAAATGTATATACATATGTAAAATCAAAGTGACACTAGTGAAACTAGGGACACTTTAGCACTCTTCCTCTCCATCCCTCGCTCATAGCAGACTGACGGTTGGAGGGGAGTGGTTAAAGGGATAGTTCACCCAAAAATGAAAATTAGCCCATGATTTACTAACCCTGAAGTCATCCTTCAGGATACTCAACTGTCAAACTGACTTCATCAGAGAAGGAAAAACATTCCCGAGCAGAAGCAAATTTTCAGATTTAGTTTTCGATGACACGATGACAAACAATTTTGTTCTGTGTATGAACTTGCAGGGATTAATTGTCCACCACTAGACTAGTAATGTTAGCTGACAAAGTAAATAGTGTAAATTTGGAATGGGTCACTGGTGTCCAACACACAAATGATGATTTTTTCAGCCATTTCAGTGGCCTTGAAGAAACTGCATACAGTATACAGTAAAGGTGATTGCCCCAGGCAGCAACATAGTGTTGGCCCAGATCCGGCCCAAATCCGGGCCGTGTGGAATCCAGGTGTACCAGATGTGGGCCGGATCTGAGCCAAGACTGTTGCTGTCTGGGAACAACCAACAAGACATCAACATGGTGACACTGAGTGAGTAAAGATTAAAGCTACTAGTCACCATGCAGAATTGCAAAAAATTTGAAAAATTGTTTTTAAACAGGTTTCCCACATACTATTGCCAGACAAACAACTAGCCCTGCCCCAAACGTAAACCACTGGTTGAGTAGAGCAGAGGTGTGATGGAACCACATTGTTTACACTTTTTCTCCGAATGGCTTAGTTGGCTTTGCATATTAAATGAAGCAACGTGTTATTTATATTTAACAGACAGATTTAACTGTCAACCTGATATGTCCTGCACTGGCAGGTTGTCCCGACTGCACTGGTGATGATCCAGAGTGGCTGCACTCATGCTGAAGCGCAGCGTCATTTGGACCGTCATCCTGTGATTCGAGATGCAGTGAGCGCCTGCCTCAACTCTTCAAAAACAAGAGCACTGTGGACTGAACACACGATAAAATGATGCATAAATGTTACAATTACATATGGTTTCATTTATACTTTGCAAGTGTGCAAATTTAATTAAAAAAAAGAATAATAAAAAAAAAGAATTATCCATATTTTTTTCTGTGAGGTTTACTTATAAAATTGTTTACTTTTGAAATTATGCATTTAAGATACAGTGTTTTAAGTTGCTTGGCTTTTGTGTAACTCGTAACACTTTACAATAAGGTTCATTAGTTAACATTAGTTAATGTATTAACTAACATAAACTAACCATGAGCAATACATTTGTTAATGTATTTGTTCATCTTTGGTAATGTTAGTTAATAAAAATACAGCTGTTCATTGTTTGTTCATGTTAGTTCACAGTGCATTAACCAATGTTAACAAGATTTTAATAAAGTATTAGTAAATGTTCAAATTAACAAAGATTAATAAATTATGTAAAAGTGCAGTTCATTATTAGTTCATGCTAACTAATACTTATGTTAACTAATGAACCTTATTGTAAAGTGTTACCGTGTATCTACAAAGTATCTACAACAACACCTTGTCATACAAATGAAAAGCTATGCAAGCGTGCTACAGCCTTTTGTTTTTGCTAAAGTAAATCCAACTGGATGACATCAGGGAAATTCTGATCATTTTTTTCACCAAATACTTCCTTGACCTAAATGTGACCAATAGGAACTTGTCTGGCTACAGTGAGTTGGTATTATAGTAGCCTAGTCATGCCACTGTGCCATCATTCTGCTCTTATGCACACGGCATGAGAAGATATGACTGGTGAACATGGGGAATTCTTCCTGTAAACGCTGCTGCCGGTGTTGCCAAACGAAGAAAGAACAGCCGTCCATCAACCGTCACAGGGTCAAGTCAATCCACGACTATCCCTCACGCACAATATGGGATTTAAATCTGAAGAAAGGAGATGTTCTGGAAGTGATATCAGAGACTGAGTACTGGTTGTTCGTGAGGAGACAAACAGCTAAGGGTGACGGATCTAAAGTGCATGAACATGGATATGTGCCTAAAGACTTCGTCAAGCCGCTGGATAGCGTAGAGGCTGAGTTGTAAGTCCTTGAGTTGTTCTTTTGATCATTTCGAGCTTGTGTGAATGAATAATGTGCAGAGTTATATCATGCTTTTGTGGTTTGAATCCTTGCCCTGAATGAAACTGGAATCCCATCTTTCCAGTTTCACAAGTTTAGGTGAAACAGCTACAGTGCTGTTATTGCTCGTTTGTGTTTCTCTGCAGAAATGACTCATGAGAATGATCACAGAGATGGGGTTTGGAAATTACTTATAGAACACTAAGATATGCTATTAGGATGAAGCTTATGAAAACTGTCTTGAGACAAGTATAAGAAATAATAAAATACAGATCATGTAACATTATTAAAAAATATCAAATAAACACATTTCCTCCGTATTTTAATTAATAATGTTGAAAAAAAATGTTTTTTTTATAATGTTTCATAAAATATGATTTTTTTTCATAAAATAATTTTTAAAAATAAAAAATCAGCATAAATATTACAGTTTAGTAAACTTAAAATGATACTTTGCAAATCAATACATTTAATAATAAATAAATAGTACATTTATTTTTCAGTTTTATTTATCTATAATTGTATATGCCTAGGCTATATATAAATAAAATTGCATATATAAAATTGTACATGTATATTAGTATGTGAAAGAGTTTTTTTTCTTCGAGATTCATCCATTATATTGTTTACTTTATTGTTCAGTTAATCTGTGGTAGTAGAATGTTGTTACACCACATACATTGGACACAAATAAAAATGAACGTCATAAAAACTAGTATCAATCTATTTTCAGATGGTATTTTGAGAATGTTAAAATGCGTATAGAGGCCAGGCGATGTCTGCTGAGACCCCAGAACCATGAGGGTGCATTTCTCATCTGGAAGTGTTATGAGAATAACAATTACTACTTATCAGGTACATGTGATTCACACACATCATGTCTCAAGCCTCTACTGCTTTTCATTTAACTGTATTTTTTCATTCTAACTATGTTGAAAAGATATCATTTAAAAATGAACCAGCCTTAATCTTAACTTCCAGAGCAGATGAATAACATTTTCTGTTATTATTTAATTTAAAGTGAGGAATGGACCTCATGTACGACATTACCGGATCAAGCAGAGGGAAAGCGAAAAGCAGTTTTTCCTTGTTCATCATATAACTTTCCAGACCTTGCGTGAGCTGGTAGAGTTTTACTCTAAAAATGAAGGCGGACTCTGCACAAAGCTTCATGAACCCTGTGTGAAGGTCAGTAAAGAGTTTGAACCTACAGATTATTGAAAGCAGGGCAGCATCCTATAAATACGTTTTTTCAGCTCACTTCCTATCTGTTTATTACTCTTCTAGCTGGACCAGCCAGCTCCTCTTACTCTGTCATTTGACTCCAAATGGGAGGTAGACAGAAGTTCACTAATCAGAATAAAGAAGCTCGGCAGTGGGGCGTTTGCCGATGTGTGGCAGGGGCTCTGGAACGAGACAACAGACGTGGCCATCAAAGAGTTCAAAGGTAATTAATAAATCGGTTAATTCAGTGGATCTTGACGGGTTTTACTTCAGGTCCCATATTTTACGTTAGATATTGAGTGGCGAACCAACAGTGTTTATCATACAAAAGCAAACAAAATGCACAACTTGGTTAGACATAAACATGGAATTCCATCATTTTTTTACCCTTTACATTTAACTGTAAAAGGTAAATAAATAATCTGCTTGAAGGATTAAGATCATCCAATAGTTCATTTGGGATAGTTCATCCAAAATTTTAAATTATGTCATTACTTACCCTCAAGTTGTTTCAAACCTGTTTGAGTTTCTTACTTCTGTTGAACACAAAATAAGATATTTCAAAGAATGCTGGTGACCAGAAAGTTGATGGCACCCATTGACTTCCGTAGTAAGTATACTATATGCCTAGTTCTGTCATGAAACTCTATATGGCGCCGAATGATGGGTCCTTAATGCAAGCTGATGATATTTGACAGCGTCAACTACTTGGCACAAGCTGATTGGTTCATGTCGCATCTGCAGCCAATGAGCTTGTTGCTCAACATTTAAATGGCTGGTTATCATTCACGATAGCAGTTTGCAGCGTGCTTTCAGAGTTCGTCTAAAACCCTCCACCTTCTCCAGCTCCACCTGTAAAGATCTGCTAGGGGTTATATGCTATTTGTGCAGCAGCGTATCGGATATGTATTGGCAGTCGCAAGTTCCTGTACTTGTTCTGCAGCAGCAGCAGCAATAATCTACAACAACAGCAGCAATTCAGCAGCCAAGACCAAATACATTAACATAGTAATATCCATAACAATGCTAAAAATCTTTAGAGAGTTGTCATGATAGAACTTCTTTTGTGTTCAACAGAAGAAAGAAACTCCTACAGGTGTGACCATCTGCCTAATAAGCTGTTGGTCCTCCGCATGTGGCCAAATCAGCGCCGACCTACCAAGGCATGGACTATACAAGAGCCCTGAATGTGTGCTGTAGTATCTAGCGCCAAGCTGTAAACAGCAGATCCTTCAAGTTCTATAGGTTATGAGGTGGAGCCGCCTTAGATTGAACATGTTGGTCCAGCACATCCCACATATGCTCGATTGGATAGAGATCTGGGGAATTTTTTGACCAGGGAAACACCTTGAGTTCTTCATCATCGTCCTCAAACCATTCCTGAACAATGTGTGCAGTGTGGCAGGTGCATTATCCTGCTGAAAGAGGTCACTATTGTCATGAAGGGGTGTACCTGGTCTGCAACAATGTTTAAGATCGGTCGCACCTGTCAAAATCCACATGAATGGCCGGACCCAGGGTTTCCCAGAAGAACATTGCCCAGAGTATCACACTCCCTCTACCGGCTTGTCGTCGTCACTTCTCCAGGTAAACGGCGCACACGTACACGGCCGTCCACATGATGTAAAAGAAAGCAGGACTCATCGGACCAGGTGACCTTGTTCCACCTCACCAAGTTCCAGATCCAACGCTCGCGTGCCCATTGTAGGCTCTTTCGACGGTGGACAGGGGTCATCATAGGCACTCTGATAGGTCTGCGTCTACACAGGAGAATGATGCTCTGTGTTGTGGTATTCCTCCCATAACCATCATTTAAATTTTGTGCGACTTGTGCCACAGTAGACATTCTGTTGGCTCGGACCGGACGGGATAACCTTCCTTGCCCTTGTGCATCGATGAGCTCTGGGCGCCCAACACACCTGTAACTGGTTTACCGTTTGTCCCTCCTTGGATAACTGTTGGTAAATTCTGCAACACACAAGCCTTGCCGTTTCAGAGATACTCTGACCCATTCACCTTGCACTAACAATTTGGCTCTTGTCAAAGTCGCTCAGATGCCCATTTCTCCTGCATCAACACATTGATTACGAGAACTGATTGTTTGCTTACCATTTACTCTGCCCAGACCTTAACATGTGGCCTTGTTAGGAAATGATTAATGATATTCGCTTCATCTGTGACCAGTCATAATGTTTTGGCTCATAAATAATTTTTCTTGGTTTGTTTTATGATGCAACTTTTTGTCTGTACCATTTTACTTGCAGTTGTCAATTATCCATATATCAAAACAGAGATTGACATCATGAAAGAGCTGCATCATGAGCGTTTGCTGAGGCTCTATGCTGTGTGTACCACTAGTGAACCCGTCTGTTTAGTGACAGAGCTCATGAAAAATGGCTCTTTAAAGACATTTCTCATCAGTAAGTGAACTAATGTTAACTTGTATGCAGATGATTAACACCACAGATACCTTTACCTTAATCTTTATCTTAATTGACACATTGCTTTTACAGAAAAAAATGATACAATTTAGATATTCACATAAGCTTATATCTTTCCCCAGGCCACAAAGAGAAACAAGATCTAGAGTTTTCGCTCATGATGGATTTTGCTGTCCAGGTAACTTGATTTCTTTGAGAGTAATTGAGATCTGGAGAATTTTTAGACCAGGGCAAATATCAAATATCAAAAATCATATGACCAGTTTTCCTTAAAGGGATTGTTCAACCAAAAATTAAAATTCTGTCATTAATTACTCACCCTCATAGTTCCAAACCCATTAGTCTTTCATTGATCTTCAGAACACAAATGTAAACCTGAGGGCTTTCTGTCCCTCCATTGACAGCTACACAACTACCACTTCATTCTCGTGTTACGCAGCACGTTTGAGCTTCTGCGAGAACCAATGAGGTCCATTCTCGTGTTACGGAGCATATTTGAGCTTCCTCAAAAACATTTGTTCTGGTGCGTCAAGAATGTTCTGTTAAACTTCGGTTTATGTCCGCTGATCAATGCTTAAATGTAAATAAATGCCTAAATTCAATCTGTTCATCATATAAAATGACCATGATTAGGACTGTAAAAAAGAGTCTTTTGACAAATAAGAGTGGTTGGAAAAGGGTTACATATAATCAATATTTATCAATATAATATATTTGTATCTCTATTAGTAAGCAGTTCATAGACTTGTTGCTCTGTTGGTTTAGGCGGCCGACACAGCAACACTGATATTGATGTTAGGGAGGGTGAATGTGATTTCACCAAGTACCAAATGTTCCTGGATCAACAACTTTGATGATCCTGGAACAACTTTCCAATCAACCAATCAGATCTGAGGGACAAGTTTACAGTTTATGTCAAGTTTAGGCTTAGAACCAGGGTGAGGTGCTTTAGCATCAGTGTTATTCACCTATCGTTTCCCTCTGATTTTAGGGAAAAGTTATGGGTTGGGTTATATTTAGGGGTAGGGATAGGGTAAGGACTACATTTTGAGGTTAAATTAATGTTGATCCAGGAACATGTCTTACTTGGCATGTTCATTATTTTTGCAATTCCGTTCAGTGCTGCTGTCATGCAAGATTGGCTGCTCCTCAATATTCATTTTGATGTTTCCTCATTTCCTCGCTCCTCCGTCCTTCAACCCATGACCCGAAAATCAATCATCATGAAGGACATATTGATTCTGAGGAACGAGGAAAGATGAAGCCCTCATCGTACACATGCATTAACACTTATTTACATCTGGCACAACGACAGCAGTGCATCTTGTTTTATAAAGGCTGATTTAACCATAGCAAGATAAAACAGCAGCACAAAGACTATCAGCCTAGTCTCTTTTTTCATCAGGGACTTTTTTTTTAGTTGATGCTAAACCAAGGCCATGTCTACAGTATATTTTGAACACTAGGAGAGGGATTCAAAAATGTGATCAAAAATTTGATTGGATGGTTGTGGTTTGCTATTGGTGGATCTCATGTGAGTGACAGGTTGTCCCGCCCTCAGGCCAGTAAACACTCATCAGAGAAGAGAAGTCGGTGCAAATTATTTTAATTAAAGATTATGAGGGCATAAATACTGCAATACTCTTTATATTTTTGACATTGATGAGTACTGTAAAACCAACTAAAAATTTGACTTGTAAAACTTTTTGTCAAATATTGGCAAGTATAAGAGATTTGGGGAAACAGTTTAACCATATCTAATTATTGGGGCGGACTTTTCCCCTCAATGTCTATGGTGATTAAGGCCCTGTGGTAAACTAATTCTTTATTTTGCTGAATCTCTCAGATTACAGAAGGAATGGCTTACATTGAGAACAAAATAGTTCACAGGGATCTGAGAGCTGAGAACATTTTGCTTACCGACATGCAATGCTGCAAAATAGCCGATTTTGGACTTGCTCAAATTAATCTACCAGGAAACAGGGTTTCATCAGGTGAGATATCTGATATGTATACGTTCATGCAAGCAAATTATAAGACAAACAATAACTACAACAGTTCTTTCTCATGTACCTGCAGATATTAGGGTCCCTGTAAAATGGATGGCCCCTGAGATTTTCGGTAACCAGGAGTACACAAGCAAAAGTGACGTCTGGTCTTTCGGCATCCTTTTAACTGAAATTGTCACGTATGGAGATGACCCGTACCCTGGTAAACATGCTTAATACATGAATATTAAAGTAAAAAAACACTAAACATAATACATAAATGTTCTAAGAATGCTTTGCTAATGCTCCCATTAGGTTATGAAAACATTATTTCGGTTCAAAATGTTTTTTTCTTGGTTACGTGAACATTAAAGAAAACATTACGAGAAAGTTACGAGAACATTCCCTGTTTGCTGGAATTGCATCTCACCGAACTCTGGTATATTTCTTCCTTTTACAATCTCAGGTCAAGACAAAATTACATGCGTTCGAGCCATTCAGAGAGGAGAGCGTATGCAGCGACCGCCTGGCTGCCCCGAAGCGCTCTACGACATTATGCTGCTGTGCTGGAGGCCAAACCCTGAAGAGAGGCCAACATTTACTGAGCTGCAGGAGAAGCTGATGGCTTTCATACATGAGCCTGTTACTGAACTGGAGTAGACTCTGTAGATATGAGAGAGTTGAGAATATTTTGAGCATGTAGTAGCTTATACAGTACGTAACCAACATGAGGTAATCGCACAATTTTTTTTTTTTACTGAAATGCATTATAAAGCATTACAATCAAAACTTAAATCAACATAAAGACAGTACAAGAAGTCTTGAAATTGATTTGTAAATACTCAAATTATATATATATATGAAGAGTTCAGATGCAAAAGCCTCTATCTGAAATCTTCTTCTAGAATGATCATTTTTATCAAGCTCGTATATTTAAGTTCAGTAATTTCACTTAAATGACAATTAATAGGTCATTTTCATTGCCATTTAAGTGAAATTACTGAATTTAAATATACAAGCTTGATAAAAAAGATCATTCTAGAAGAAAATTTCAGATGGAACTCTTCATATATATAATTTGAGTATTAGATATAAAAAAGCACAATGTTTTGCATTGTGACACTATTTTCATGAAAAGTAAGAACATTTAAGTCACAAATTTATGTGTGTAATATAATGTTCTTAATTGTCAAAAATAAAAAATAGTTTCACAATGCAAAAACAATATTTAATTTTGGGGTGACATCTTGACAGGTTTCATGAGATTCATCCATACACTATATCAAGACTGTTACATAAATCTCTCATGCACATGATTATGAATGACTATTACTAGTAACTAGTAGTATTGCTTATTAGTATTACTTAAGGTGATTATGATGTTACTTAGATTCAATATTCCATTGCTGACTGACCTTTTTTGACCAATGTTGCTATACTAAAAAATAATGGCTGTTCTGATGTTGTGAAATGGCATGTCAACTTTCAACATTTGGTGACAGCGGAGCCTTTGCAAATGAATTTTCGATTTTTAAACTTTTATGTTGACTCCGTAAACTATTATTGGAGCATGTATCTTCTGTGACCTGATAAAGAACATTTGAATGTAATAATGTGAATTTTTAAAATGCCTGAGCTGTTGCTATTACTGTAAATGCACTTTTTTTTAAAGGCAGGTTTCCTTCTTCCTTCTGAGAACATTTCAAATGACTTTTACATTACTAAAATGTTTTAAATAATGCTTTAATGTTTTAAACGCTCTAAATACTTCGTTGACTGATTCCTAATCAAGAATTCCACACTGTGACTATTAGTGAAGCTTTACAGTACTACTTACTGTTATTCTAAGTATAGCCTACACTATTTTCTTTATGTTCAGCATATTAGTATGATTTCTGAAGAATCATGTGACACTGAAGACTGGAGTAATGATGATGAAAATTCAGCTTTGCATCACAGGAATAAATTACATTAAAAAAAATAGAAAATAGTTATTTTAAATCGTAATATTCACAATATTAAAGGGTTGGTTCTGCCAATACCAAAATAATGCCAAAATAGTTGGAACACAAATGAAGATCTTTTTAATGAAATCTGAGAGCTTTCCGTCCCTCCGTTGACAGCTATGCAACCGCCACTTTCAAGCCCCAGAAAGATAGTAAAGACATCATAAAATGAATGTGGCTCCAGTGGTTTAACCTCGATTTTATGAAGCGATGTGAGTGCTTTGTTTGCTAAAAAAAAAAAAAAAAATCATTTTTTTATCAATCTCCAACACGCATGCATTGTGGTGCTTTCGTGAATATTTTTTTTATTATTATTATTTTATTTTTTTCAAAGCAAATTGTGAAAAAAAAAAAATCAAGGTTAAAGACGAACAAAAAGCTCTCAGATTTCAGATTTCATTAAAAAGATCTTCATTTGTGTTCCAAAGATGAATGAAAGTCTTACGGGTTTGAAACGACATGAAGTTGAGTAATTAATGACAGAATTTAAAATGTTTTGGGTGAACTAACCCTTTAATGTTTTACTGTATTTTACTGTATTTTGATCAAATAAATTCAGCCTGGGTAAGCATAAGGACTTTCTGAAAAACATCTTAATTATTCCAAACTGACACTTAATGTTAATGTTTCCAACACAACACAAGGGGGCGTTATATTGGGAGTTAAGTGGATAAACAGTCCTAGGCTATGTGAGATTAAAGGTTTCCTGTAAATTTGCTGTAAAGTGCAGGCCAGTGTGACAGCCTATGCACACTGCTGAATTATAAACTATATTTACAGGCTATTGACTAATAGCTGTACTAGATTAATGATTGATGTAAGTCAACCTCAATCCTCTCACTCAGCTAAAGATACTCCCAATGCAAATGCAATGAGATTAGAATGACGCAAGAACTTTTCAAGCTTCTGGACTCAAACTCAGCAGCAAGTATTTGTGCTCAAGTGTGTGTACCCACCGATGAGGAAGCACGTTTGACAATAAAGAACATCATCATAAAAGAATAAAATAAAAAATAATTTAAAAAAACATGTTATAGTGGTGCTTACCAGTGCAAAACTCGCATGTTAATCGTCTGCAAGGTAAAAATCTTTAAGTCTGTTTTGTGGAATTAATTGTGTTTGGAGCACAAACAGGTAGGATAAATTATGCCTGAAACATAATGTACACAAGTACATGTAGATACAAACACTTTTAGCTACACAAATCTGAATAAATTTGCCACCACGCTTTCAGTTGAAAAACTGCCACAATAAAGAGAATCTTGCTGAGCAAGTCAGTTAAAAGTTAGTTTAATTGTTGACGTTTATAGCCAGATACCTGAAGCAACACAAGCAGTTTAATGACGTTTGGTGACATTGAAAGGTTTGTCACACAATTGTTCAAGCATTCTGCATTTATTTACTGAGCATCTTTCTGGCCTTATGGATGGGAGTTTAGAATAAACCCCTAACCCTAAACATGTGCACCAAAAACATTATACTGCTGTTTAGTTTACTGTCGACATTGGCCTGTTAAGAAAACAACAAATGACATTCTCAGAATTGAGCATTTATTAAATGATACAATACAATAGCAACATACAACAAACCTTGGTCAAGGATGCTTTAAGTACCACATCTGTCAAGATGTTTTACAATGTAAAATGCAGCATTAAGCACCACTTAGCAGCATAAGAAAATCTTTTCACTTCATGAATAAATAAATCATTTCGAAATATTCAGTCATGGTTGCTGCTAAACTGAACGTCTCTCATACTAATTTGGGTAATAGCCCATTCTTACATCTGCAATTTTGTATTTTGAAATATAATTGTGCCATTTAGCAAATGGAATAAATGTAATGCAATGCTAACACTGGTTGAGGTTTGGTTGAACAATGCATGTAAATAATAATACTTTTAACATTCAGCACCCTGAGAATTCAAAATGTATCAGTCTAATGTTCTGTGACTGTAAGACTCTGTTTATAAAGTATTTCACTGCCTGTGTATATGATTCCATAGGTTAAATAGAAGTCAATAAAATACCTTGACTACATGGAAATATACAGTGTACAATAAATAGAATTGATATCTCTTCAAAGTTTCTCTTTAGCTGTTTAGATGTCTTTGAAGACAGATTAATCATCTTAAATATTAAAATCCCATCTAAGGGAACATTAGCAATCAAAAATAAAGTGCTTTATTTGAGGGTTTAACAAATTAAATATTAAAATTCTTTATTGTTCACCATAACATCATTGTCAATCTTTCATATTCTTTTGTTTCTTGGCCCTGTTGCTTATTTTAGGAGACACTTGCCATTCAGTCAAGCCATTGCACATGTTCTTTAGGTTTCCTGGTCCATGTGACTCTTTGTATGGTGGTTGTTTAGTAATCACAACAATGCTGTCTCCTTGACTTTCAACACTCTCCATGAAACTCTGAAGATCTTTCAGTTTAGCTTGCGCTGTTTGATTTGTGCAGTTCTCCACGGATCCTGGTTGAGATTCCATTGACGTTCTTGTTACCTGTTTTGCTAGTGTGCTCTCACAGATAACAGCAACAGTTTCATTAGATTGATCATCATTTTTAAAATCTTCCTCAACAGAGCTACATTTGTCCATTTCATTTTCTCTGTCTCCTTCGACCTCATCCTCGATCTTTACCTTTGACACATTGGCCTTTTCCTCAGGCTGGTCCTCGTCCTGTCCTGTGTTTGATGTCCCATCTTCCTCGGCATCATCCTTTGCAGAGCCATCTTGGCTTCCATCAGGATTCTTCTCACTGGCAGACTCTTCATTTGGTGTCTCATCTGACTTTTCACCTTCAGTAGTTTCAGGAGTATGATCTTTATTTGATTCACTACCATCTTCTGCAGACTTGTCTTCTGTACTCTCTTCCCCAGCCTCAGTTTCTGCTCCGTTGTCACCTGATTCAGTTTCCTCACCAGTTTCTGTCATCTCATTCTCTTTTTCCACCTCTGCATCCATACCACTGTTTTCTGAATTTGCTGGATCTCCTTTAAGAATGTCTTTCTCCTCACCATCCTCTTCTGTATCTCCTTTTTCAGTCTCTTCCTCAACAAACTCTACTTCCTCTTTCCCCTCAGTTTCACAATTTACTACTTCTTTTTCCACCTCCGCATCCATACCACTGTTTTCTGAATTTGCTGCATCTCCTTTAAGACTGTCTTTCTCCTCACCATCCTCTTCTGTATCTCCTTTTTCAGTCTCTTCCTCAACAAACTCTACTTCCTCTTTCCCCTCAGTGTCACCATTTACCACTTCTTTCGCATGCTCACCTTCTTTCCCCTCCTCATCTTCACCACCTTCCACATCACCAGACTCTCTTTTGTCATTTGTTTCCTCTTCAATTTGATCTCTTTTCTCAGAGTCTAAAGATACATATTTTATGCTGTTTGTGTTTTCACCATCTACTGCATTGAGAGCACCATCTGGCTCTTCTTGATCTGCCGTCTCAACATCATGGCCTCTGGTAACATCTTTCGTATCTTCTACCTCTTCATGAACCACTTCTAAGTTGTTTTCTTCAGTCAAGTTGGTTGTGCGTTGTTCTTCCAGCTTCAATTCTAAAGGTTTGGCTGGATCCTTTTTCATTTGTAAAATTTTCCGCAGATCAAATTCCATCATAACTGGAGCCAAACTCAAAGCCTGAGCTTGCTGGACTGCCCTTGATGCCATTTTCTTTTTCATGCATGCATCGCATGGGCAGTATTCATCGTCACTGCGTTGATCACTGTATTCAGTACCAGATGCAGTGTAATTTTCCTCACTCCTTGACATGGAGATGGACTTATTGCGCATGACCCGAAAACGCTTGCGTCGCTGCTCAGTCTGGGCCGTAGACTCTCTCGACAGAATATTTCCCGGAGGTCTCGGACCCCTACCAGCCCGACTTTGGATTTTTTGCAATTCTCTGTGAATACTTGATTGAATCCGTTTGTGTACTTCCTCTTTCAGTTCGCTGATCATTGTATCGAGCATCTCGTTGTCATCCAAATCCCACCTCACTTTGAACTCTGCCATGGCATCTGCATAATGTAACATGAACTGCTTTTCTAGCTTTTTTAATAAGCTCAGTACCCAAACAGGATCTGGGTCCTGTGAAACTCTTTTAATTAGCGGAGTTCTCTGAACAGACGGTGGAGTTCCTGAACTTGTATTTTCTTGAGATTTCATTGTGTTACTCTCATTCCCAGAGCTTGTTTGTGGTGTTTGATCTGATTCTTGCTTATTATCACTGCTTTCAGCATCTTCTTCATGTAATATGCTATTTTCTTTGTCATCATCCAGTTGTGAATTTACTGGACTCCCCTGTACTTGCTCTGCAATGTCTGGAGTTACTGGATCTGAGAGAACTTTGGATGGATCTAAACATTCACATGCAGGAGCTGTAGACTTTTCCTCATTTTCTTCTTCATCTTTATCTTCCACTGATGCCTCTTGTTCGGCAATTGGTGGTATTGTGCCATGAGTGGTCTCTATTTTTCCTACTACGCCATTCATGCTACCTTTAGCAGAGCCGGTGGAGCCGCTGCTAACATCAACCCCAGATGAAGACCGTGGGTTGAATTCATCCTCGGTGAAGTGATGTTCCATTGTGTTCTGCTTTTTCTGTTCATCCTCAGAGGGCTTTTGGAGCCAAAGCGACTGTAGGATCATCATGATTTCATTATATTTACGTTGCTTTTCGTTTTTAGAGTCTGAGTCAATCAATCGTAAATTTGCAAGGCAGTCCAACAGCCCTTGAGCAGACTGGCTTAATTTTCTGCCATAAACAAGGGAGACTTCAGGTAAACTACTGGATCTGTCTAGTTTTGGACCCAGTAAAACCTTCATGACCTGAACCGAAGAATGGCACTGCTTTTGTAAACCATCTTGTTTGGTTAATGCTTCAGGGTCAGGATTCATTTCATGAGTTTCCAATTGTGCTTTTTCACCGCAACTGTCGTTGGTCTCCTGCTGGATATAATTCCCACCTGCTTGATCCTCCTGAGGTTCCTCAACCTCAGTTATGCTTTCTGGTGCATGAGAAGTGTCCTCATCACCTTGAGCCAGGCTCATATATTCAGTGAGTTCGACATCCATTTCATAAACATGGCCTTCAATGGGAATCTTCCTAAGCCAGTCATTCACAACTTCTGTAGGGGAAGCGTTTGGTAAGAATGACGGCATCAGTTCCTTGTTGTTGCGCTCCAATGATATGCTGACTTCCTCGTGCTTGCTCCTGCTACTTTTTTTGCTTTTATTTTCTACCTTCTCAACATTTTTGCTGGAGGCAACTGACTTTGATCCTCTACTCACTGGTCTTGCATTACCAATAATTTCTCTCAACAAATCTGCTGCTGAAAGTGCCTGAGATAAAACACTGTTGCTTGAGGAATCAGGATGCTTGACTGATGTTTTTTTCTTGTTTGGCATCTCTTGTGGTAGACTTCTACAATTTTGGGAAATATCAGACATTACCGCTGAATTTGGCCTGGATGTATCATTTTTCACAGATCTTCTGTCTGATGAGGAGGATTTAAGAGACTTAACCATGCCCCTATCATTATCGCAGTTATATTTTATATTCAGTCCATTTATTTCCAAACATTGGGAAGAACTTTTAGATCTTTTATCATTCTCTCTAGTACTTTGGGCATTTTTGGACTTCATCAAATGTTCAGAGGCTTTTGAAGAATGTAAACAATCACTTGCTGGTGTAGCTTTTCCAGATGCTGTTTCACTTTGGTCATGTTTTGAGGATGTTTTAGTCATTTCTGCATGGCTCGTGTTGTTGAGAGCTTCAAAATCGCTTCCTTTCATAACTGTATTTTTAGCACTTCCCTGTGAAACTCTGGAGGGTGTCTTACTTTGTAAAGATGACAGTGACAAAGTGGAGGGCACTCTGATGTTGTTTTCATTTAACTGGCTTCCAGACTTGCTTTCCTTCAGTTCTGCTGACATAATACTTTCAGCTGAGACAGGCGAGAGGGCTTGAACAGGAGCCTTGTAGTTCATGTGATGGGACTTTTTGGGTCTGTCTGAAATTGCAGAATTCACAGACACTTCTGTATTTGGCCTTTCTTCAACATCCACTCCATTTACATTCTCTATCTTATGTCCACCGTCCTCTGTGGTGGCTGACATGCCACTGATTGATCGTTCATCAAAGTCATCACCCTTGTGTTCTTCTCCTAGTCGGATAGAAACAGACGCTGTTGACGTTGGGCTTAGAGGCTCATCAAACTGGTTGCCTGAAGACTTAATGTTATTGATAAGAGATTTAGCTGACAGTTTTGATTTTCCTGACAAGCTCTCTTCAGATTCATCTTTGGCATCCTCTTTTTGCTTCTCAGGATCTGTCTCTCTCAAATTACCACTTGAGGAGCTGTGACAATTACATTTACTGGATCTTTGGGATTGCGAGGATACATTAGAGCTTACTGACATCCCACTTGTTGCTCGGCTATTAGTCTTAATTTTAGTGTCATTGTTTGATCTAGGAGATGGAGACCTCTTTGTCCTAGGCAATGGAGTGGTCACAGTTAAGGCATTTTGTGTCATGCTTTTGCCATTATCCACTTCCTGGAAGGCAGGGCTCTTTGCACCGGATTTGACGGATCTTTCAGAGCAGGCATTAGACTTTTCTGAGGTCTGAGACATTGTGCTGGTAGCTCTCTTTGACTCACTTTTTGGAGCTGCACATTCATCAGGTGTTACATAATTTGGTACTGAGGTAACTGTGTTTTCTGAAGAGTTGTGGTTTGATTTGCAGGACCTACAAGACATTGCACTGTTAACTCTTTCCTTAGATTTAGACTCTGTGTGTGAATGCTTTGAGGATGCATTTGACTTTACAGAAGTTTTTGAGCATTTGGACAGTGAACTACACAGTCTTTCCTCTGTGGTTAATTCAGTTTCCGGCTCACACTGAACATCAAAACTGATGGACTTCGGAGTGGCTTTGTCTTGTAAGTCGCAACAAGATTTGACAGACCTAGTTGTTTGCTCTGATGTATGTGATGGATGTTCAGAAGATCGGTCTGATTTGTTAGACATGGCACTAGTTGATCTCACTTCTTGAAGAAACTCTGTGTCTTGTTCACAATGATTATCTGACGTAGTATGATTTTGAGTAGCAGCACTTTCTGAATTATCACCCTGAGAATTAAGTAACTTTGATGGCACTTCCTCGAAATTATTTGGACTACAAGATCTAGGCGTTTTAGCTTTCTCTGAATTTGCAGATTTTGATTTGTGGGATGTTTTCGATACAGCTGATAAATTTGAATGGGCAGACATTGGACTGGCAGCTCTTTCTTGGCTTTTTTCTCCAGCTTCATCGGTTTCTGTCTGGACCAAGGCTGGTGTGAGCTCTCTCTCTGAAATTATAAAGTCTGACCTGGCTGACATTGCTGACGTGGCACTTTTGGTTCTTTCTTCAACACTTTCTGTTTCATTATGTTCATATTTCAATGATTTCCCAACAGAACACATGTCATGAGCAGAGCGGTTGGACCTTTTGGAGGTTTTTGAAGTAGAAGAGGCATTTGAATTTTTAGACAGTGCAGACTCAGAGCGTTCCCGTGTGGCTTCCACTTCCAATGTATTATTAACAGGTTCACAGTTTTCATAAGCATTTGAAATGGATGCAGCAGATTTGTTTGACTTCAACATTATGGAATCAGCTTTCTCTGGTTCACTCCCCTCTGGATTCTCAGTCAATATTTTATTCACACCACAGCATGAACATACAGCTGACTTGCCAGATCTTCTTGACACACCTGACGTGGCACTTAAAGATCTGTTTTCAGCTTCACCATCACATACCTCCAGAGCATCTGATGCATTGGATTCAGGGTTGTTTGTTTTGTCTCTAGATTTACAAGATGCTTGGCTATGTCTAGAAATTGTACTACAAGCTGAACTTGGGGTTATGGCTCCACAGTGACTTGGATGGGATCTGGAGGACACTTTTGAAACTGGAGATGTTGTACACATCCCGTCTTTCTCTACTGGTGCTGCAAAAGTGGTTTTATACTTTTTGAGCTTCAGTGAGTGAACAACACTACTTGATTCTGTACTGGGAGGTCTGGGGGACAAATAAGATCTTGGTAAAGTCTGGCGACCACAACAATGAACACAATTGGGTTGATCATCACTCTCAAGATGGTCACTTTGAGACCAGTGTGATACTCTCGAGATGCTTGGAGGCAGCTCATCATAATCATCATCCAGATCTTCCTTCAAAGATGCAAGCACTTTGGACGAATTGCTGACTGCAGAAATCGGACGCTCTTCCATGACTTTAATGACCGCACAATGTGGTGTAGGAGAGATTTCAGGTTCTTTATGAGAACATCTACTTTTAATGTGACTCTCACAGCTGTCCTCACAAGATCTCTTACTCTTTGACGTGATTTCAGCAGATGATACTTCACTTCGATTGCAGCAATGACTTACAGCACAGTATTCTACTCTGGTGTCCCCTTCCTCCATTGTCTGCTGAAAGCACAAGGCCTTTTCCACCACATGCTCGGTGTATTCCCCACTGGAGCGAGAAATTGTGTGCGTACTATCCACCGATGACTTTTTGCTTACGACTCTGTGAGTTGATCCACTGGAACTTGGTGATTTGCAGGTCCCCGGGTCTTTGTGCATGGGGTTTTTCCAGATGTCGTACTCTTGGCAGTGGTTGCAACAGTTCTGACAAAGTGACTCCTCGAGATGCTTCTGATGCAGCTTTGTTGCAAAGGCTTCATCAGTCTCCTCAGATGCAGAGATGGAGTCTGGGTCTGAATACTCAGCTTTAGCCTGAAGATAATCGCCGTCTTTTACAAAGCCAGAGTCATTCTCTTTTTTTGATGACTTCTTGATCTCGGTGGACCACAGGAGAGTCTCATCATTGAAAAGCCGAAAGCGAACCTTCATCTCCACAGAAAGGCTGCCGTCTTTATTAACAAGCACTCTCTTCTCAATGTCATCATTCACTATTTCTTCTTTAACGTAAGGACAGGTGCTGACACAGCCAGACTGTCCTGGTGTCATGCATAATCCATTCTGATAGGACTTTTCTGAAGAAAGAGAGAATCTTGTAGATCTATTACTAGAGTCAGATCTTGGATGGATAATGCTTTTCTTTGTCTCCAGGCCAAAGTTAACTGTTAAAACAAAATAATAGAAACAATATTAATAAGTTGAGATTAATCACATCTTTTCAACAAGCAACTATATCTACGCATATTGGAAACATGCTCTTGATTCACCAGCGTTGACAATACATTAACTGCATTTGAGTTGGTGGTGGATGGTTGTTTCACCTTCAGTCTATTATTAGACGTGCATGGGCAGATGGGTTGTTAATCACTATGATGATTCACCAAAATCAAATAAATATAAATGATAGTTATCCCGAACTGTGTTCACAACAAGAACAAATATTTACCATTCTTTTTGCTTTCATGACCTTCACTGCAGATACTAGAGTGAGACCTTGTGCGCATTCCTGGAAGCTTTTCATCTGAGTGCTTCTTCAAGCTTTCCATAAGCAACGGTCTGAAGGGTTCTCGACCCACACAGACCAGCACACTAGGACACTGCATCAGACTCTGAATACTGTCAATCTATGGAGAGCAGTGATTAAACACAAGACAAAATACATATAATGAGTCAAATCCACTAAGAGACAAATACTTACTATCACTGTCTACATAGGCAATTTAACCTTATTTGTGACTGATCTAAAATGCTTAACACAGTTTCACTAATAGATTCATTTTAGAATTGTGAACCCTAAATCATAAAATGGTTCTCTCCAATGACAAAAGCAGCATATTGATTTATGTAAATATGTAAATTAACCAATTAAACACAAAATGCTGATTTTAAATGGTATAGGAAATAGTTCAACCAATGATGAGAACTCTGGAGTCATTTACTCATCTTCTTAATATTTGTTCAAACCTGTATGGCTTCCATGGAACACAAAAAGGAGATGCTTTGCAGAAAGTTACTTTACTAATGTACATGAGCATTGCATGAGGTTGTCAAAATCCAAAAAGGACAAATATGGCGAAATTTATTATTCGCTGAAACTCTTGCCCTGGCCTATAGTGTTCAAATGTTTGGTTATGAGACACGCAAAAACCACTGGCAACATTGCCATCAATACAGAATATGTGCATGCATGAAAAAGATTTTAGACAGCTATGGTGGAGGGCAAGTTTTTCAGTAAATAATGATTATTTAATCAAATTTTGGTCCGTTCCTCAGAACCCTAGCAAACAAGTCTTATGGATCGTTTTTATCCTTTATAGCGCCGATTGTCACTATATGGAAGAACAATGTAAACATACTTTAATTTCTCCTTTTGTGTTTCACAGAAGAAAGAAAATCATATGTGTGGGAAACAAAATGAGAGTTCACAAATGTTTTGTTTGGGTGAACGAACCCTTAAAGATACATTTAGATACTGTAAGTAGCTAGAACAACTTTTATTTCCCAGGGCTTGCAGTTCTGTCCTGACCTGACACCTGCCTCCTAAAATACTTCACCCGGCTAATTAAAGAATGGCTGAAGAAATGAAATCCCTGACCTTGCGTCCCTCCAGAGTGTAAAGTTTCTTGACGTGACACTGCATTAGCTCTGAAATCTCGTCCATGAAGACGCGAAGACTTCGAGCAGTTCGTCTGCTCAGAATGATGGATCGCCTAATAGCAGGGTCATTGTTTTTCACTAGAACAATCCTTTTGGGGTGCCGATGGTGCTGCTGATGTCCCGATGGGGGTTCCTCAGGTCGGGAGGGCTTCCGGCGAGTATTATGTGGGTGGCTGTGGTGGTGCCAGACAGCAGGCCTTTTCCCTGCAGCTTCTATGTTGATTGGCTTGACGTAGCGGCGGTCAGAGCACAAGTAACAGCCTCCGTCCTCAAACTGCTCTAAATGTTTAATGCTGTGGGTGCCCCTGGGGGTCGTGATAGTACGCACACCAAAAGGCAGAGGAACCTTTTGGGAAAGGTCATCCAATAAGGCATCAAAGCATTTGAAGCTGCGTTTATGGATGGCCATCTTGACCCCTTTGAACTGAGCGTCACCACTCTTGTAGAAGGTAATTCTCTTGGCTGGGCTGGCCAATTTCACGCTGGAGCAAAAAGACGACGCTGGAGGATGAGGAAACTGTTCATTCTGAAAATGGGTATCGGCGTCGAAGAAGCCTGGGGCCGCCCTCTGCATCTCTCCTCCACGTCAGTTCAAACTGTGGGGAAGAGTTTGGAAATGTAAATGACATTATCTGTAACTCACAATCAAATTCAATCCCATACATTTAGAAAGAAATTTGATTAAATTGAGACCCTAGTAATGTCTCTGTTGTAGGGTTTGAGAGGAGGTTTCAACAATGTCTCAAATTGTGCTCAGATTTGCCAAGAAATCAGTCTGTAATCAGAATAATCAGAATATTTAATCTAAACTCAAATAATTCTCATTAAAATCTCCCAAGACCAAATCCACATTAATTTCATGGCTCTAGTCTTGCCATATGTCAACAATGACTCAATGCCTCTATTCTTTGATACTATTATCTATTCTGCCAAGGAATAGGAGAAACGTGAGACAAAGTGAGATACTTAAATGAAACATAATTGAGAACTCTTCTAGGAACAGAACATCAAGATCAAGCCTAAAGCCCCGTTCACACTAAGAATGATAACTATAAAGATAACTGGTCACACTTTGGCTTAGGGGGGTACAATTCTCACAATTAACTAACTATTAACTACGACTTTTGCCTCAAACTCCTGCTTATTAATTACTGCTTATTAATTATTAGTATAGTAGTTGTTTAATTTTAGGTATTGGGTAGGAATTGGGTAGGATTAGGGATGTAGAATATGGTCATGCAGAATAAGGTATTAATACTGTATGTGCTTTATAAGTACTAATGAACTGCCAATACCCTAGTAATATGCATACAAATAAGCAACTTGTTAATAGTGAGAATTGGACACTTAACTAAAGTGTTAGCAGATTACTATATTAGCGTCCACACTAGTGGATGATATCATTCAGTTTATTACAACTTAAGCGTCCTCTTCTGCTTTAAATGCTTGAGTTCTTTTAAGTCTGGTGGATTCTGATTGGCTGTTATGTTTTTATCATTCATCAGCTGAAAAAAATCTTTCTGAAAGGGATTTCAACAATATAATTTCTCTGTTCTGTAATTGTTAAAGTTGTGGTGTGAAATCTGCTATTCTTTTTTTTTTTTAGAACGGTGTCTTACTGTCTTTATTGTTATCATTATAGTTATCTTTGGTGTGAAAGGGCATTCAAATATGATGGGTATCTCAAGCTAAGACAGGTAATCAGTCTTCAAACTCTCATTCCGAAATATAGTTGATAAAATATCACTATTGGATAGTTTAAGTATGGGATAATCCATGGCTAGCTGTGCATTTAATGACTTTTTGCAGCACGATGTGGAGGAAAAGAACCACCCTAAAGACATCAGACATTATCACAAAATAATGTGGGAGTACCATGGTACTTTGATCTATACAGTACCATGGAACGGTATGATTAGCATATTCATACAATGAACCATGGCCTTATCATTGTACTCCAAAATACCAAAGAACACCATGGTATTACAGAAAACACAATCCAGTCATGCCATGAGGACTCAGTCAAACTTGTATTAAACTATTACCCTTTAGATGACATGTGATGTTGTGTAGCATAAGCAACAGTAAAACTAGGCCCCAGTTCAGAGGTTAATCTCATGCACGTTGAGAAACAGTTAGACTATCTTAAATTGCATTTAGTACTTAGTCCTTAATAGGCAACTTTAATCCAACATTTAAAGAAGTTCAAGCGCATCATCTCTGAGCAAAGTTTATGTATCAAACTGAGAGCAAAGATAGTTTTACCAGATTTCTTATAACAAAATTTTGAAAAATAAAAGTGTACCTGGAGGAAAAAAAACACTTAATGACAGTATCTTAACATAGTATCTTTTATTTGTATAAAATGTAGATCATTTATCTATTTGACCACACAAGCCATGACATATTGTCTCAAGCTCATGTTTTCACTAAACAATTTGCTTTATCAATAATACATACATATATATACATATATATATATATATATATATATATATATATATATATATATATATATATATATTTAGACGTATTTAGGCAATTTAGACGGTTAAAATAGCATTAGTTCTGTAGCCCAGCTCAATCTAAAAAAAGTATAGTATGAAACAATATACTTACATTTACAGAATACATTATCATATCTGATGCTAAAAAAACAGTATAAAAAATGAAAAATAACAATAAAATCTGACTATACAGAGCAGTGTCCCAGGTAGCATCCAAGCAAACGACTGCAGTGACACAGGTTTACAAGCCCTCCCACAAATAGTCGGGCCACTAATCAGGGCCATTGGCAGCTAAGGATAGAACGAAAAGCTTCTTTAATCATCTTGAGATTTCAATGAACTCTAGGGGAGTGTAAGACACATGACAGCGACACCAGGATTGCATAAACAGAGATGCGCAGAGCTACGAGACGTCTGCTTTTTGACCACAGATGGCAGGCTGTTTTATTCCACAAACACAGAGGTAGAAAATACATCTGCAGTCAAATTCACTCCAGTTCTCTACTGCTTATATCTGATGACTGGCATAACATGCCACTCCTGTTAGTATATTCATTTGAAACAACTACAAACAATCACAAGACACTATACTTATTGGTGAATCTCACAAATATCCATGTTACACTTTTTTTTTTATTACAATATTACAATGATAAATTTTCATATAATTATATGTAACTTAATTATATAACAATTACACAATTACTTCAAATCAATATACACACAGTATGTATATATATATATATATATATATATATATATATATATATATATATATATATATATATATATATATATATACAGACACACACGTGTATTATTTACAAACTTTTATGTTAGATGCAATTAATCGCTTTGACAGCACTAAATTATATAATTATATTTTAAATTTTCTTTCATTATATTTTGGGGTGAAATATACCCTGATATGTTCTTAACATGGTTCATGAAATTCAGATTTGACATACACATCAGGCAGTTTAACTTAAATATAGAATCTGTAATGACAACATAGCAGATCTGAACTCTTCATAGAATAATTGACTGCATAGAGAATATTCCGTGTGAAACTTCCTCATGGTTTGAAAATAATATCAAACTGGTACTTAATTCGAACTGATTTATTTTCATTTTCTAAGGACACCTTGAGATGAAAGTGAATGTAAATAGTGCCTATGGCTGCTTACTCTCTCAGAATCCCGCAGTGCCATACTATAACCATATAGCACTTTTAATATTTTATGCAGTTTTTAATTTGTAACAGAAGTAAGTGCTTTGCTAGACATTTAAAACTAGACATTTTCTGTATAAGATGAGGAGTGATGCTTGTTGTGCATGCTCAGGTATTGTCGATGGTTGCCAAGACCAGTTGTTAAGGTGTTCAGAGTGGTTACCAAGGCGTTGCTAGGGTGTTCCAGGCTATTGCATACTGGCCAAAAGAAATTTAAAAACTAAATTTGACCATAGTGTAACATGACATGAGTGTTTGTTGCTCACTCTAGTACTGCCAAAGCACAGGCTTACTGTAATCTCAGGAAAAGACTGCACATCCTTTGTACTCTTAAGTGACCTACTCCTTGCCACTGTTGCCTTTGGCTTGCTCAGTTGGGGATATTTGGGGATATTTAATTTAATTAATCAATCAACAATACTATTGATCAGCATTACCAAACGTGGACGTTTTCCACTAGAAACAAGCATTGATGTATTATTTTAATTTAATACTGTGAAGCTGCTTTGATACAATCTGTATTGTGAAAAGCGCTATATAAATAAACTTGACTTGACTTGACTTGACCTACTATTATGCGCAAGCTGAGGGAACATTAATAGGGATGCTTTAACATTATATGTTTGATTTCGACGCTGCCAATTCTTGCAATGGCACACAGACACACACATATGTATTATTTACAAACTTTTGTGTTAGATGCGATTAATTGCTTTGACAGCACTAAGTTATATCATTATATTTTTTTATTTTATTTCATTATATTTGGGGGTGAAATATACCCTGATATGTTCTTAACATGCTTCATGAAATTCAGATTTAACATACACATTAGGTAATTTAACTTAAATATAGAATCAGCAGATTTGAACTCTTCATAGAATAACTGACTGCATAGAGAATATTCCGTGTGAACCTTCCTCATGGTTTGAAAATTAATGCTCCTAATAATATCAAACTGGTACTTAATTCGAACTGATTTATTTTCATTTTCTAAGGACACCTTGAGATGAAAGTGAATGTAAATAGTGCCTATGGCTGCTTACTCTCTCAGAATCCCGCAGTGCCATACTATAACCATTTAGCACTTTTAATATTTTATGCAGATGTTAATTTGTCACAGAAGTAAGTGCTTTGCTAAACATTTAAAACTAGACATTTTCTGTATAAGATGAGGAGTGACGCTTGTTGTGCATGCTCAGGTATTGTCGATGGTTGCCAAGAAATTTCTATAGAGTTGCTAAGGTGTTCGGAGTGGTTACCAAGGCGTTGCTAGGGTGTTCCAGGCTATTGCTTACTTGCCAAAAGTAATTTAAAAACTAAACTTTACCATAGTGTAACAGGACATGAGTGATTGTTGCTCACTCTAGTACTGCCAAAGCACAGGCTTACTGTAATCTCAGGAAAAAACTGCACATCCTCTGTACTCAAGTGACCCACTGTTACGCGCAAGCTGAGGGAACATTAATACGGATGTTTTAACATTCTATGTTTGATTTTGATGCTGCCATTTCTTGCAATGGCACACCAAGCACAGAGCTCATTTAGAGCTAATTAATTACTAAACACCTCTGAGAGGTGTATATTTTTGACACTAATTATAAATCTCTAAAGGTTAAATTAACAGCTGAAAGTGCTACACATGATTTCCACAATTAGTAAGTGAGAACTTGGCAGCCCATTGGGAGAAACCTGCAATACAACGCTGTCAGATTACTGAGACACGTTTAAGACTCATGGGATATGTAGGAGAAGAGGCAGGGGACACGAAAACAACTTTAACAGATCTGTTCAAGATCATTTAAATAATTAGCAAAGAATTTAAAACTGTGTAAAATGATTTCCATAATGCCTATGAAAGGCCTATAATAACCAAGATCGTTAACGCTTAATTAATATACTTAAAGGCACAATATGTAACTTTTTTGCTTTAAAAATAGCAAAAATCACTATATCTATGTTATATTTTTGTTGTTGTTGTGTACTTACATTATCCCGACTGTTTCCAACAACTTTCAAACCAGGAGAAATTTGTAATTTAATTCGAGAAACGTCCCGTTTCTTTATTTCCGTTTTGTCGCCGTCATTGGCGTCATATCCGCGTTGTCCCTGGTTTCCGCTCGTGCTGCCATGGCAACCAGAGCTATGAACCAGAGCCGTCTGATAGTAACCAAAGCGACTGACGCGGACAACTTTGTAGTTCGCAATGTCTATCTGCACGCTGTTGTTGTTTCGTTCAAACATTATGGACCATGGCAAGCAGACTTTGGATTAAAAAGGAGAACTAAAACGAGAATCAATATCAGCGCGGTGTTTTCGAGATGCCGAGAGCTCCCATAGACAGTATATAAACGAGAGCTCCACGTCCGAGACTTCGACCGCTCCTACATGTACTTTATTAAACAGGTGAGCACATTTACATAAAACTAATCAATGTTATATAGTTCAACAATGATAAAATGTCAGTATATGATCTGTATGTTATTCTAATGTTGATCTAGTTTACTGCTAGTCTCATACAGACAGACTAACACATACATTTCAACACATTCAAATGCAGTTTAGTGTGCTAGTGTAATGTTAGACCAAGTGAAACAGCGCTGCGTTACCTCACAAGTTTAATTTGTCTAATAAACTGACCTGTGAGTAGTAATTCTGCGTGTAGTTCGGTAGAATGAAATGTCCATATTTCTTTTATATCCGCGGGACTCGCGTCGCGTGTGGAGCTGATAGCTGTCTCTTAGCAATCCTGAACTGCTTCATATCACAGTCAGGATAAAAACATCGATGTATTCAGTCATCCATAAACATTATTAGATCGGTCGGCTTGACGTTGAAGACAAGATCCATAATTCTTAGCAAATGTTGCGTCATCAATCTACGCCTTTGTTATTGTAAATAGGTTAGCGACCCCTAGTGGCGAAAAATGCCATACTGTGCCTTTAACAGACTTAGATATTTTCAACATAAAAACATTCTGTAATGAGAATTGTAAATACTACATAATAAGAAATGCTTTATATAATGTGACAGCTAGCCTACACTCATAGCATTTGTAACCACTGACACTGACATTCAAAGCAATGCATCAGTTCATCTGCTGGTAACATCTTTGTGAAACATATTATCAGCTCTCACACAAATAATACTTCAGTCTGTAATCCATTGCATTTTCCCATTTTAGCTTAGACCTCTTACTTCACACTGCAAAAAAATGACTGTCTTCTTCAGTATTTTTTATCTTCAGTACAGTTTCTAAACATTCTTAAATCAAGGTACATTTACTTGAGATGCAAAATCACTTGTAATGAGTTTTAAATTAAATCACTGGTTTTGAGTTCAAAATTAAATGAGTTTAAGCTTAACAAAAGAACAAATATCTGCCAATGGGGTCAGAGAAATAAACTTAAAGGGTTAGTTCACCCAAAAATGAAAATTTTGTCATTAAAGGATTAGTTCACATCAGAATTAAAATTTCCTGATAATTTACTCACCCCCACATCATCCAAGATAGTCATGTCTTTCTTTCTTCAGGCGAAAAGAAATTAAGTTTTTTTCCAGGATTTTTCTCCATATAGTGGACTTGAACAGTAATGTGTGGCGCATCACAGCTAGTGCAAGACGAGCATTTGTGGCTAAAAAGTATAGAGATGTTAGATGGTTTCGCTAGATAAGACCCTTATTCCTCGACTGGGATTGTTTGAAGCTGCATTGAAACTGCAATTTGGACCTTCAAACAATCCCAGTCGAGGAATAAGGGTCTTATCTAGTGAAACCATCTAACATTTATATACTTTTTAGCCACAAATGCTCGTCTTGCACTAGCTGTGATGCGCCACACATTACGTAATCACGTTGAAAGGTCACGAAACTTTTGAAACTTTTAGGCGGAAGTACCGACCTAGTGTTAACAAAGCGAACGTACAAAGACTAAGTCAAACGCCCTTAACAAAAAAATTTAAATAAATAAAAGGTAAAACAACGATGTCGGACGATTTTGAAGTTGGAGGAGAAAATGAGATGGAGTTTTTCGCCCTACCCCACATTTTTCACCTACGTCAGGTTACCGCCTGACCTTTCCAACGTGATTACGTAATGTATGAAGTCGTGGACGATGGAGGGACAGAAAGCTCTCGGATTTCATAAAAAAAGATCTTCATTTGTGTTCCGAAGATGAACAAGACGAGAATTTGTGGTTAAAAGTATATATATTTTTATTCTTTTTAGAAAATGACTTCTCGTTTAGCTAGATAAGACCCTTATTCCTCGGCTGGTATCGCGTGAAGCTGAAACTGCAATTTGGACCTTCAACCCGTTGATAACAGTTGAAGTCCACGTTTTCCTCAAAAACCTTCATTTCTTTTTGACTGAAGAAAGAAAGACATGAACATCTTGGATGACGTGGGGGTGAGTAAATTATCAGGAAATTTTTATTCTGAAGTGAACTAATCCTTTAATTTCACCCTCATGTCGTTTCAAACCCGTAAGACTTTCGTTCATCTTTGGAACACAAATTAAGATCTTTTTGATGAAGTCTATAAGCTTTCTGTCCCCAGATAGACTGCAATGTTATTACCACTTTGAAGGCCCAGAAAGGTAGTAAAGACATAAACATTAAAATAGTCCATGTGACTCCAGTGGTTCAACCTTAATATTCTGAAGCGACGAAAATACTTTTTGTGCGAAAGAAAAGTAAAAAACAAAACAAAAATAATGACTTCATTCAACAATTTCTTCTCTTCCATGTCAGTCTCCTACGCTTTTCACGTAGTAAACATAGTGCAGCGCTTCCGAATAAAAGACTAAATTCAATCTGTTCATCATATAAAGCGATCGCGTCTCTTCAGAAAATTAGGACTAAACCGCTCAATTCATATGGATTCATTTTACAATCTCTTTATGAACTTTTTGAAGAGTCAAAGTGGTAGTTGCGTAGCTGTCAATGGAGGGACAGAAAGCTCTCAGATTTCATCAAAAAGATCTTCATTTGTGTTCCGAAGATGAATGAAAGTCTTACAGGGAACGACATGAAGGTGAGTAATTAATGACAGAATTTTCATTTTTGGGTGAACTAACCCTTTAATTCAAAGGGGAAACAAAATTATTTTTCTTATACCCCTGTGGCAGATATTTTTGATGTTTTAAGCATAAACTCTCTTAATTTTGATATATTTTTCAGAAAACAAGACTTAATATAAGTAATTTTTCATTTAAAGTAAATGTATATTGATTTAAGTTGATTCATTTGGATATTTGTATTGGAAAACTAGTAGCAAAACTAAGAAAATCCTTTTTTTTTTTTTTTTTGCATGTTCCACTAAAACCATTAAGCTAAAACAGACCTTTTTATTAACCAAACATACAGCCATCTTGATTCTCTTTCCTATAATTCCACACATTGGCTTTACCCTGTAGGCACAGGTTAATTCGCCTCGACTGCCAAATCCTCCGACACCAAACCTCCAAGCTCTGTCGATACTTTTAAAGTAATCCATTTAGAAAATTCAACAGTTTTTCTTACAAAAAGGAGCGCTCCTTCCTCCGGCTCACGCAGGTGAGGATGAAAGCATGGCGTTCCCTCCGGTGAAGAAAGTCACTTTTCACCCACGACGACGAACCACGGACATGCCACAGCTGCATATTGTCTATTCACAGTCATTCATTCCATTAGGCTAATTATCACAGGCAGACCTTCATCCAGAGAGGAGGAGGAGGAGAAGTGGGACTCCTCTGAAAGAGGATTATACTGTGTGGCCATCTGTGCCAAACGGAATTAACTCTTAGATCTCCAAAAATGAGCTGTTGTTCATGGTTTAGGCATAGAAATGCATACACACATATAGAAAACGATTGGCCTGTGCTGACCAACAAAAAGTTACACTGCATATGTTGACAATACATACGTTATGTCATGTTTGCGATTTTATCTTAATGTTATCAACCCAAAATTATTATCAAAAAATTACCAAGGCAAATAGCATGCAATAATCACATTTTTCATATATATATTTTTTTTAAATATTGTGCTTAGCAGAATATCAAACAACATTATGATTAATACTAATAATAATTTTACATTATAATAAAATATTCACATTAATATAAAATTGTGGAAAATGTAGCAAATTATTAAAATACAACGACATGATTACAACACAAAACCATTATTTAAAAAAATATGATATGTTGGGTTATATCATGGAAAAATGACATCAATGATAACATTAATGTTCTTATATTTTATATTCCTTTATAGCGGGGAAACATGTCAATTCAATTTCAATTAAATATATTATTATATATTAATCAAATGTATTAAATTATGAATATTATACCTCAACAAGAGTAATTTATTTATGATAATAATACGCACTATAGCTATACAATGTCAATATCAAAATGACTTGATATTGAGTCTAATATGTGCAGTATTATCAAATAATTAATATTATAATCACAATATTGTTATGTCTAAAGTTTACACATAAGCTCGAGTGTGTCTTATTTAACAAAACATAAATCTTCTGGGTTTCCCTGGCAACAAACACAACAGCAGTTGTCTCATGATGGCGTCCATACACGCATTACAGGAGATATCGAGGATGAAGGTAAACCTGCAGCTATTTGCCTTTGACTCTACGGCATTCTCACACAAATAAACACAATTTTTTCCTTAAAATAAACAGCGCGAGATATAAACTCTTACCTGCGCGCGCCCTTGTTGATAGAGGTGCGAGAAACACGAAGCAGATGCGCGTGATGCATCCGAAGTCACGATACAGTAACGTTATCACTGACTGAAGGACGATTGTGCGCATTAACACACACAGCACCT
>NC_139983.1:8994011-9015627 GCF_963993115.1 Abramis brama | reverse complement strand
CCAAGCCAGTGCAGGCTACAGCATACATGAACCTAGTAACCTGTGGTTGGCCTGGCCGTGCGTCACTCAGAAAACAACAGGCCAATCAGAAGAGAGGATCATGAATTATTAATTAGACAGGCCAAAATCGACCTGTTCTTAGCAGAGCTCCTGAGAAAGGAGCTGTAAAAATATATTGGGATGGTTTTTGGTACTTATACCGCAAATATATATTCTTAAGGACATCAAAACCTAAAATAAGGTTTTGAAACCTTCAGAAAGGTGTACAATATGGGACCTTTAATGACATCCCATTCTTAATCCTTAGGGTTTAATATGGAGTTGACCCACCCTTTGCAGCTATAACAGTTTCAACTTTTCTGAGAAGGCTTTCCACAAGGTTTAGGAGTGTGTTTATGGAAATATTTGACCATTCTTCTAGAAGCACATTTGTGAGGTCAGGCACTGATGTTGGACGAGAAGGCCTGGCTCACAGTCCCGCTCTAATTCATCCCAAAGCTGTTCTATCGGGTTGAGGTCAGGACTTTGTGCAGGCCAGTCAAGTTCCACCACACCAAACTCGCTCATCCATGTCTTTATGGACCTTGTTTGTGCACTGGTGCGCAGTCATGTTGGAACAGGAATCGGCCATCCTTGTAAGGTGGGTGCCAGCCAGTCTGGGCTACCCCTCGAGAAAGCAAAAGGCTCTCCTGAGAATTAACATTTGAACTCTCTCTTGCATATGTAACAGCAACATCCGGGACGCACCACCCAGTGCAGCTCACACCTCACTTTTACAGTCTCATCATCTCCCCCTGCTCCCCCCTTCTCCTCCTCACCTAAAACTCACTGAAAACCTATGCAGTGTTAAGTGTGTACAAAAAGTATACATGTTTGGTATCATTTAAAGTGTCTCAGTGCGCCTGGTAAAATGGTCTCATTCTTCCAGCCATAATGCAAAGCTAAAAGAAGTTCTAGAAAATGAGAAGTGTGGTGTGCCCCTTAAAGGTGTGCCTTCCCCAGATCCTCCATTCAAACTACCTCCTGTATGTAAATCTCTTCTACAGGTTTCAAGAATCCATTCAATTACAAATTCTGATCCCACAGTTGTGAACCCTCAATAGGCGACCAAAATCAAATTATAATGACAGACACCACCATTTGGTAAGCATATTGAATTATCTGGGTTTATAAGGAAAATTGGCAAAAGGTTCGGGGAGTCTGTAGGTAGACTTCCCACACGATCGCTGTGTGTAGTTCCCTTTCGAAAGGGAACTCTTACACTACGTCAGAATGACGCTATGGGGAACGCCTCAGGCGTGACAGGTGTCTGAAATCAATATCATCTCACAGCAATCATGCTGACCGGCGACAGCCCGTGAATCATTAGCGTGAATGATTAACGTGCAACCTGCAAGTATAAAAGGGGCGCTTTGCAAACATGACAACATCTTTTCGTCTTCAGGGACTGTTTTTGTCTGTAATTAAAAACGTCTACTCAGCAAGGAAATGAAACGCACGTCAAAGGCAAGTCCTAAGAAATTTGTCAAATGTGTGACCCGTGCCCAAGATATTTGTCGCCGGGTGACACTCACGAGATGTGCGTGTACTGTCTGGGTGAAGAGCACGCACGGGATGCTCTCGAGGGAGCATCCTGTGCAAACTGTGAGTGTTTTCCTATGAGAACGCTCCGCTCTCGTCTGGCTCTCTTCTCGAGGGGAGAGAGTTCAGCATCTGGTCCTCGCGGATCGGGTCCCGCTCGTGCCGAGGCAGAGCGGCGACGCGCTTCATGGGGCTCCCAGATGGAGCTCGCTGACAGTCTCGAGAGGGTTGTTCACCTCTCGGACGAGTCATCGGCTGACGAGAGTGAGCTGCAGGTGGATGACGGAGAAGATTCTCCTACTGATACTGCAGCGAGATCGCTCGCGGCCGGTTAGACGATCGATTTCTCCCTGAACATAGACCACCAGCTCAACGGAGCCTCCCATTCCTTCCGGATCTTCATTCTGAGATCGAGAGGGCATGGGAGAAACCATACTCGGCCCGTATTCATCGACATCAGCGGGGTAATTTCGCTGATGTTGAGGGGATCGGGGAGTATGGTTATGTGTCGATGCCGCCCATTGACGAGACGTTTGCGAACTATCTCGTATCTGGGCGGGCGTCGACACTAAAAGCTCCGACTCTGCCATCCAAGCCTCTTAAAGTCACGGCTCGCTTGAATGGCAGAGCGTACATGGCAGCAGGTCAGGCTGGTGCTGCCCTTCACACCATGGCAGTGCTCCAAGCCTACCAAGCTGATCTGCTGCGGGATCTCGACCAGGGGACGGGGCTGTCCCCTGAGGCGGTCGCTGAGTTGCGCCGGACCACAGACCACAGGGAGGAGTAGGACGCAGAGAAGGCGAGCCTCCCGCAAGAAGAGGGACTTAAGGGAGGTCATTCAGCGCAAGCGGAGCAGCGCTCAGCGGAAGTAAGGGTATGACCTCCCTGGAGGGCTTTTTCTACCGGCCCTCTCCCTCTTCTTTACTCCCCAGGCGTTTGCGTTACACCAGTCCTGGGGTTGGGCCTATGATGAGAACTATGTTCTGATGGCCCGCCGTAGCAACTGGTTGATGTGAGTGCCTCTTTTAGGCATGTAAAAGTGGTGGACCCCAGGTTCGTTGAGACCTTTCTGGTGAAGTCTTCACTCCGCACGCCGCAGGTGAACTTTTTTGGTTTTTGGAGAATTTGTGTGTATAACTAACACTTATTTGTATCTCTCTACAGAAGCCTTGTTCCCTGTATAGACCTAGGGGTCATTCTTAGAATAAAAAGGTAAAGTATGGAGACTTCAGGGCCCTGAAGCCTCCCCAGTTGGTGGCTGGAACGATCTAACGAGAAGCTCAAGGAAAATTGGCTTCCGTTTTGAGTATGTGATGGCCTTCCTGTCATAACATTTTTTATGCGTGGTGGGCCACCGCTCATTTCTTTTTAGCTGCAGGGCTGTTAGCCACCCTGGGGTAGAGTAGTTGGTCTTCCTAAAAAAAAAAAAAAAAAAGAACTTTTTTGCTTTAGGTTTAGACTGACGCTGGCGCTTCAGATAGATCTTATGTCTTACCTATTGGTTTGTGACATTGGTATCCTGAGTACTTCGCTCCCCTGAGCTCTGTAAGGTGTCAGTAGGTGAGTGTTTTACAGCCTCTCAATCAAGTAGGCTGTGGCTCCTCCGAGCTCTCAGGTAGATCTATGCTTGTAGGTCGGCCCTAACCCGGGCTGCCTCTGTAGCTGGCCTAGGCTAGGTTTGGGATGTTGGAGGCGTTCTGCTAAGTATAGCTGCCACATTCATTATGTGTTAGGCTTCCTCCCCTAGATTTCAGCCTCCTCCCTTAAATGGGAGTTGTTGGCCAAGGCCCGCCCCTTTCACTGCATTCAGGGGTGGTAGAGTAATGCAGGGTGGTAGTTGAGGTATGATCCTTCAGGCAGGGTTAGGCTGTCTTTCGCTCTGCGATGTGATAGTTTGCCAGACCCTGCCGAACAGAGCTACTTGGATTAGGCCTCTAGAGCTGGCTCCACTCAGCCCGTTGAGCTGAACCACTCGAACGAGGGGTGAAGGTTGGTTGGCTTGCAAGCAAGCCCCGCTTCCCCAGGCTGGGCACAGGACAAATCCCTGTTACCCTTTGGAGCCACTTGCAGGCCCGCTCCCTGTCTAACATTTCAGGGGCATATGGTGTTACTCCCCCACTAAACGCGGGGTAGTTTTGAGTAATCCATTCTCAGCTCTGTATTATCTACCTCACACCACGATGGCTCCGGTTGAGCAGGGAGTTCTAACTACATTTCATTCCGGTATTTGAACTCCGCTCCCTTGAAGCCAGGGCATTGCCATGAGCTGACGCCCATGCATTTAGTAGGTAGGCCCTTGAAATGGGGCCTCCACTAGGCAGAGTGGCGTATGTTGTACTCCCCTGCTATGAGGGTTTTGCTTTGTGCTGAGTACACTGCCTTTGGCGATGTGGTTAGGTACCAGGATGCTGTAAGCGCTGTAGTAACAGTTTTTCTGCCTTGAAGGCTGCACAGTTAGGTAGTAGGCCCCAGCAGGCCTCCTTGACCGGGTAGCCCCTAAGATAGGGCTCCTAGGCCAGCTCACCTTCGTTGGTTGGCCCTGGTAGTTCGGGCAGAAGACTCACTACCGAGTAGTAGGTCTTAACAGGCCTCCTCGGAGGTGGGTCACAACATTGTGGAGCATACACTAGGTCAAAACTTTAGGAAAGTTTTTTATTAGTATGGTTCCAGCAGTGTTCATTAAAGTAGCAGAAAGACTCGCTATCAGCTAGTAGGCTCGACCGGGCCTCCCTGTTAGGCGAGTCCCCAGCAGCAGTACACATCCAGCTGATTAGACTGTTTCAGGAAGTAGGCCTCTTCAGGCCTCCCTGAAGATGGGCTCCCACATTTTTTTGTGGGGATCAGGTAGTAGGCTTTACTAGGCCTCCCTGAGGGCTGAATCCCTCATACTGTGGTACTAAGTGGCCCTGAGGTTGAACTATCAGGTAGTAGGCCTCATAAGGCCTCCCTGAAGGCAAAGCCCCATAGACAGTCAACTGGACTGCCAGTCTGGCCCACTGTCAGCTGTGGTTTTCAGGTAGTAGGCCTCTCCAGGCCTCCCTGAAAGTAAGCTCCTTCATGTCATGGTTCTCTGGTAGTAGGCCTCACCAGGCTTCCCTGGAGTTGAGTTCCATCATACTTTGAGTTCCCACGTTCTGTGGTTATCAGATAGTAGGCTTCACCAGGCCTCTCTGAAGGTGAGCTCCCACATACTGTGGTTGTCAGGTAGTAGGCCTCTCCAGGCCTCTCTGAAAGTGAGCTTCCACGTTCTGTGGTTATCAGATAGTAGGCTTCATCAGGCCTCTCTGAAGGTGAGCTCCCACATACTGTGGTTGTCAGGTAGTAGGCCTCTCCAGGCCTCTCTGAAAGTGAGCTTCCACGTTCTGTGGTTATCAGATAGTAGGCTTCACCAAGCCTCTCTGAAGGTGAGCTCCCACATACTGTGGTTGTCAGGTAGTAGGCCTCTCCAGGCCTCTCTGTAAGTGAACTCCCATGCACTGTGGTTATCAGGTAGTAGGCCTCACTAGGCCTCCCTTAAGTTGAGCTCCCACGTTTTGTGGTGGTCATGTAGCAGGCCTCTCTAGGCCTCTTTGTAAGTGAACTCCCATGCACTGTGGTTATCAGGTAGTAGGCCTCACTAGGCCTCCCTGAAGTCGAGCTCCCACATACTGTGGTTGTCATGTAGTAGGCCTTACCAGGCCTCCCTGGAGGGTTAGCTCCCACTTACTGTGCGTTTCCACTTAACATGGTCTTTAAGGTAGTAGGCCTCTTCAGGCCTCCCTGAAAGTGAGCTCTCACGTTTTGTGGTTATCAGATAGTAGGCTTCACCAGGCCTCTCTGAAGGTGAGCTCCCACATACTGTGGTTGTCAGGTAGTAGGCCTCCCCAGGCCTCTCTGAAAGTGAGCTCCCACGTTCTGTGGCTATCAGATAGTAGGCTTCACCAGGCCTCTCTGAAAGTGAGCTCCCACATACTGTGGTTGTCAGGTAGTAAGGCCTCTCCAGGTCTCCCTGAGAGTAGTTTCACAGTGGTGCTGGGTTTTTGTAAGCTAGTGGCCGCTTACTTTCAGTTTAGCAGACCTTATCAGGCAGCTAGCGAAGGTGAGCTTGCGCCCTGGCTCGACTCAAGTTTTTATTCTCTGCTACGGGTTCCCTCCTGGAACCTCTTTTTCCTGCTACAGCCTGGTTGCCTACCAGGTAGATCTAATGCTCCTCCCCTCACTGAGGGTCAGTATGAGTATGTGGTCTCCTGAGTCTGGTCAGTCGGTCGTAGGCCTCTCTTGAGGCCTCCCAGTTAGATCAGCCCTTAGGCCCTCACAGGCCTCCTCAGTGTTTTGAAACACAAACACTGAGTTGATCCGTGGATTGAGTAGAGAAACTCCCCTCGCTGGCAAGGGTTGTAAAGCACTATGCTGAGTCATACTCTCCAGGATATCCCGTCTCTGAGATCCGGTCCGAGTGGTTCACTGCCTGCTTCACAGTCCCTCGGGTTGGATGCCTTCCTAAAGGCAAGTGTCCAGAGGCTCTGTCTTCGGACAGACAGGAAGTGGCCAGACTGTAGTGTCTTATATAGTGACACCAGGTCAGGCCTGCCTGGTGGCGTTTCAGGTGGCACGTTCCCCTGAATAGTGACTGGCTGGGGTTCCTCAGGTTCCCTAGCCACATTCCCTAGAAGGGACCCCTTCTAAGAAGTTGAAGTTGTGGTCCTTGGCCCTTGAGCAGGCCCAGGTAGACCTTTCACTAAACTATGTTTATGGAGGTTTTCTGTGGTGTCATTTAGCTTGGGCTATGACCGTAGGGAGTGCTGTCACTGACAGCTCAGTGTGACCTGGGGGTGAGTGGTACTAGCGTTCATTTGAATTGCCGGTTCTGACAGTTGTCACTGCCTTTTGGCATGCACTCCCCTTAGCATGGTGGCGTTGGTATATCGTTCCCCATAGCGTCATTCTGACGTAGTGTAGAGTTCCCTTTCGAAAGGGAACGTCTCAGGTTACGACTGTAACCTATGTTCCCTGAGAACAGGGAACGAGACACTACGTCTTCCTGCCATGCCTCGGGGCCTGCCTGCAACAGTCCCTTCAGACGATAGGATGTTGTCATGTTTGCAAAGCGCCCCTTTTATACTTGCAGGTTGCACGTTAATCATTCACGCTAATGATTCACGGGCTGTCGCCGGTCAGCATGATTGCTGTGAGATGATATTTGATTTCAGACACCTGTCACGCCTGAGGCGTTCCCCATAGCGTCATTCTGACATAGTGTCTCGTTCCCTGTTCTCAGGGAACATAGGTTACAGTCGTAACCTGAGACGTTTTCATTGCCAGGTAAATATTTTACAATTCCTCAATCCCTCTCAATTGTTGTTATTATATATGATTGACCGATGATTTTATTCTATGAATTGGATTTTGAATTATTGTTTTATTACCTGGTCAATAAATTGTAAACATCTGATTTTATTCTGACTGACTCTGAAATAGTTTTCCCAATTCTAATTAATTAATTCAAGTGTATTTGGTTTGCAAAGACAAGAAGTTAATTTCCGTTTAGGACAGCAAAAATGTTGCTTGACCAACCTAAATTTGGGTGTGTCTTACCTCTGTTTTAATTTAATGTTACTTTAGATAAGTGTTCGTGGGAAACCATGGCATAGCCAATCCAAAGCTAATATAAGAGAAGTAATGTTGGTTGACTTATATCTGTACTGGTAGTAGTGGCCATACCTCTGCCTGAAGTAAACGTTACTTTAAATTCAAGTGAATACAAAAACCATGGGGGCTATACAAAAGTATCTTTGATTTTGTAAGCGTGACTGTGACCAACTCAGGTATATAGCCAATTACCATGATGGAGTCAGATGAAATAACGAGGTAATACATATGAGAAAGTGTATTTAATTTAATCTTGTTGTGTTGCTTGAAAGGAAAGACAGTAACATGCAGTAACCTTCACCTGTATCAGATACCGCCATTGGACCGATTTAGACGGGCTTACATCCCCAAACTGTTCCCACAAAGTTGGGAGCATGAAATTGTCCAAAATGTCTTGGTATGCTGAAGCATTAACAGTTCCTTTCACTGGAACTAAGGGGCCAAGCCCAACCCCTGAAAAACAACCCCACACCATAATCCCCCTCCACCAAACTTTACACTTGTCACAATGTAGTCAGGCAAGTACCTTTCTCCTGACAATCACCAAACCCAGACTCATCCATCGGATTGCCAGACAGAGAAGTGTGATTCGTCACTCCAGAGAACTCGTCTCCACTGCTCTAGAGTCCAGTGGCGGCGTGCTTTACACCACTGCATATGATGCTTTGCATTGCACTTAGTGATGTGATGAGGCTTGGATGAAGATGCTCGGCCATGGAAACTAATTCCATGAAGCTCTCTATGCACTGTTCTTGAGCTAAACTGAAGGCCACACGAAGTCTGGAGGTCTGTAGCTATTGACTGGCGACTTCTGCGTACTGTGCGCCTCAGCATGCGCTGACCCCGCTCTGTGGTTTTACGTGGCCTAACACTTCGTGACTAAGTTGCTGTTGTTCCCAATTGCTTCCCCAGACTTAATACACAGGTGGGAACCTATCACGGTACCACGCTTGAATTCACTGAGCTCCTGAGAGCAACCCATTCTTTCACAGATGTTTGTAGAAGCAGTCTGCATGCCTATTTATACAACTGTGGCCATGGAAGTGATTGGAACACCTGAATTCAATTATTTGGATGGGGTGTCCCAATACTTTTGGCAATATAGTGTATGTAGTTAGATGAGTAGATATAGTATCTAGATATATCTTTAACACATTTTCGTCCTAATCTTAGAAAAAAAGAGGTTGCTTTGTAGAATAACTACTCTTAAGATGATCTGTTTATTATCATTTGGAGTCTTTAATTAATAAATGAGATATTCTTTGCTTTTAATACTCCTATTAGGTTTGAAGCCATCAGATGTCATTTGCCTCATCAAGGATCATTTATCACAGATAGAGCCTCGTCTCTCCGCTGCTCATCATGCTGTTCTCCTGGACTTCATTGTGAAAACATATGTTCCTCATCAGAGGCTTTATCAGGCGTTTTTCAACGGTGAGACGAGTCTGAAACACATCAGCTGCGAGCTTGAGATTGAAAGCCCACCTCATCCGCAGCCCCTCTGTGAGGGTTCAGACGCTGTGGAGTGGGAACAGCAGCGGACTCTGAAAGACCTGCGTTTGGCTCAGTCCGAAATAGAAGCAGAAATCAAGGGACTCAAAGAGAAGGCCGAAGCTCAGATGACGGCAACATTGCAGGACAGTTTAAACGGTCTTCCATGTGAAGGCCGGATGAGCAAACAGGTACAAAATATCAGTTATTTACAGTATAAAGACCCAAATTTGCTTTGATGTTCTGAATGATTATGAGCTGGTTTCTTATTTGGTCTGTTATATTCTCATATCTTGAAATTCTTTCAGTGTAAGTCTATGTGATTTTTCCATCTGGTTTATCATCCACCAGGCAAAAATT
This sequence comes from Abramis brama, assembly GCF_963993115.1. Taxonomy (NCBI): domain Eukaryota; kingdom Metazoa; phylum Chordata; class Actinopteri; order Cypriniformes; family Leuciscidae; genus Abramis; species Abramis brama. The sequence continues at coordinate 9,006,567 of NC_139983.1, read as the reverse complement.
TACATGTTTCTTTGGAAAGTAAATTGTAATAGACTGCAGAAGTGTCCGCCCACTTTTTCAGCACCATTGGCTCCGGAAGTATTTTTTCCATTAATTTCTCCCATAGGGATTTCAAAAAAGTCTTCATTAAAGCATTATAAGCCATGAACCGATCCAATCAGCTACGAGGTGAATCATAACATTACAAACTTTGATTGGAAGCAAAAAAGTATTTGAAAATTGTATTTTACGGCTCGTAATCTAATTTAAAATGGAGAAATATAAAACATAAAAATGAAAAATGTTGATTATATATACAAATATATTTTAAGTTTATTGTACAATATGCATATATATTTAAATATTTAAGTATTTTGAGAGTGTAGGGAGAGCGATTTGATTACATTATTCAAAGTGCTTCATGGGAGTGGGCGGGGCTAAAGAGATCTTTTGGTGTATTTTGCTTTTTTCGACTCTCTGCTGGAATTTTCTGTACAGCATCATGGGTCATGTAGTTTTTCACCACAAATTCCACTGTTAAACAATTATTTTAAAACCAAGTTGAAGTTATGCGGGCTGACGGCTTCAGCTGTAGCAAGTACTATCAATTAACAACCCCGTGGCTCACAGTAAGGCTGTCTTTAAAGGTTTATATGTTATTGTTTAAAATCAATTTCCCTATAGAGAAAATGAATGAAGTTTTTACTTCTGGAACCAGATTGTTGCACTCTCTTAGTGATGGTTGACATACTATACACCACAAACTGATGATTTACGATAAGAAGCAGAAATCGAGGAACTCAAAGAGATGATGGCAACATTGCAGGCCAAAACAGTCTTCCATTTGAAGGCCGGATGAGCAACCAGCAACAAACTCAAATTTGCTAAGATGTTCTGGGTGATTACTTGGTGGTTTCTTACTGGTCATGCCCAAAGTCTGGGGGATTTTGTTTTTAACGGCCTTCATCCACCAGGTAAAAATAAGTATGATTGCTTTGAAAAGTAATGGTGATGGCTTGCCTCTATAAACATTTCATTGACATGTTTATCAAAAGGAATAAATATCAAGTCGACATATTGTTTAGACAGTGTCTCCGAAGCAACCTGAAATGTTGTTTCCTGCTCAGTGGTGATATATAAAACAGGATTATGATCCTAAGATGCCCTGTAGCTGTTGGCACACTATTACCTTTTGAGAAACCATCAAAGTAAATCTCCAAGCTATTGGCGAGAGGCTCTGATGCGTATCCGCAGGGCTTCCGCCAGCACTGACCTAAAAAACTTATTTTGCAAAGTTTGCCATTTTATTGCACAATGTGAAATGTGAAGGCTGTAATAATTCATACTGACAGAAGTAACAAAGGATTATTTCTGTTGCGCATTGTCCTATGGTTATCACCCTCGTACTGAAGACCACTTCTTGCTTAATATCTTAAGGAGCTGCAGGCTGTCAGCAGTTACCAGATAAGATGGATTAAAGGAGCACCGCTCTGTTATTTAACCCAGTTGAGCACAACTGCCTTTGCCACTTTTTCAACAGCTTTGGTTTTTCTTATAAAAATGAACACATGGACTAAGATTGCAGCCTCTACAGAAGCATATATCATTGCTTAACAGCCTAGAGCTTGTGGTAGATCTGCCTTGAAAGGTTTATATGCTGTCGAGGAAAATCAATTTCTCTGGGAAGAAAATAAATGGGATATTTACTTCTGAGACCCAGCACTTTTCTCTGTTCTCTCACTGGAAAACAATGTTGTTGTGCTCTGTGCAACTGTGCTAGAGGGCGCTCATGATTGAAAGAGCGAAAAGGAGAACGAAAAAAGAAAATATAAGGGAAGAAGAATAAGCATGTAATGTAGTACGTCCAGATTACATTCATACTAGAACATTTTTAGAAGTCAAAATGAAAGTACCTACTCGAGAGTTTTGTAGATGAGGCTTCAGTGCTTAAAGTCCCCCTGTAGTCAATCATTTTAAAATTAAAACTAATCTTTGATCAAAAAAATGGCATATTTAAACGTTTTTTCCTTTACATTTTTTTCCGTCATGCCTTAAAATAGCTTGAATATAACTCTACAGCTTGCCTTAGTATATGCGGTTCTATGAATATGCTAGTTAGTCCTGCCTCCACTCACTCACACCAGCTCAGTGATCCACTCATGGATGATCACACGTTGACATGATTGGTTACAAGGTAGTTTGTGACGTCAGAAACACCAGCGATTTCAAACCGTGTTTTTGAGACTGTCTTTGGTTCATAGACAATTAAAAATTACATAAAAAAAAAAAAAAAAAAATTAAAGTTTTTTTTTTTTTTTTTTTAACCACTGGGGGATTCATTGGGAATAAAATGAAAGATGGGATCAAAGAATTAATCGCAAAAAACTTTTCTTTGACTCATATTCTCTCATTTTAGGAGGTAGAAGAGCTGCTGCGCAGTTGTCTGCAGTCTCAAGGAGAAATTATACTGGAGTCTCTGATGAAGGAAGCCCGTCTCACCGAGAATCTGCTGCAGAATAAACTGAGGCACTTCGCAAATCAACCAGTTTCCCCTGAAAAGCACAGTGTGGCAACTCCTACAAAATCAAAGAAGAAGTGAATTTGAAATACAGTCCTATAAAAGTTGTATATTTTGAGATATTCATGAAATATAATAAAAATAGATGAATACCTTCTTTATGTATATGTTGTGTGTACTGTTTGTAGAGGCCATATCCACAATGCAGCTAATATGGTTGATTTTTACAACCCAATTCACTTACCAAATGGAGTGATAAATTAGGAGATTCATGCCCACACCTAAACGAGTTCCTTGAAATAAGCAGTGGCCATAGAAAACCAGCGGAAGCTCTGGTTTTATTGACTGCATTTCATTAAGCATATGAACAGTTTGGCAGTGACTTTTCACTACAATAATTTTTTTATGTGCAATTTAAGACCAAAATCAAGCCAAATTTGTTTTATACAGCTTAAAGTAAAAGTTGACCCCACAATAAATATTCTGTCAATCACCTTTATGTTGTTCCAAATCTGTATGACTTTCTGTATGACTTTCTAAACATTGCCCATACAATGGAAGTCAATGGGAAGTCAGTTTGGACACCAGCGTTCTTCAAAATATCTTCTTTTGTAATGAAAGAAAGTCATACAGGTTTGGAATAACATATATTTTTTTGATGAACTACACTGTATCACATATACTAATGAAGAAGACAGTGATTCTCAAATGCTACTAAATTAATTTAATCACTAATCCTTTTACAGCTCAACATTAAAAACTAAAACCAACCATCAAAGATACATAAATATATTCTGGAGTTACAAATGTCAAGTCTGTATAATTAAATTAAATGTTCAAGAACAAAAAAAAAAAAAAAAAAACGAATTCAGCTACAGTATAAGTATCATGATGAGGTTATTTTAATAAAACTAAGAGGCTAATAGTGCCTTTTAGAAATAGCACCATAATTAGGATTGTTGTTTTTATACTATGAAATGACATTTCTTTCACACAAGCATACATCATCTCATAAGTATACACTACCATTCAAATGTTTGGGGTTGGTACAATTTTTATGTTTTTCAAAGAAGTCTCTTATGCTCACCAAGACTGCATTTATTGGATAAAAATACAGTAATATTATTACAATTTACAATAACTGTTTTGATATATTTGTAATTTATACCTGTGAAGCAAAGCTGAATTTTCAGCATTAGTCTTCAGTCACATGATCCTTCAAAAATCATTCTTATATGCTGATTTGATGCTCAAGAAACATTTTATTATTATCAATGTTTTGAGGACTAGAAAGTTCAAAAGAACAGCATTTGTTTTAAATAGTCTTTACTGTCACAATTTATCAAATGTGTCCTTTCTGAATAAAAGTATACATTTCTTTTAAAAATAAAAAAAGTCTTACTGACCCCGAACTTCTGAACGGTAGTGTAAATAATTCTAGGAGTACAAATAATGTATTGTTCAGTATATTCACTGATGTTACGTCCCTCAGCTCCACTGTGTTCTAATTATGTGTTTGAGTTTCCCCTGCTCTTAATTACAGATGAGCCACACCTGAGCGCAGCCGTATACTGAAGCTACAAAAGCTTTCCGGAAGCACACCTGGCGGCACACAGAGCCTGAGCCAGGAGTCTATGCACTGCCGTGCTGTCGTTGAAGCGTTAGGAGTCCACCCCGGGAAACTGAAGCGTTCCGCCTCAGTATTACTGCCTCTGTTTCTGAACAACCTACTAAATAAACATACCCCTTATGTTGGACACGAGCTGTTCTGTGTGCGTCTCTCCATTTATGTTAGGGGTGGTGTCCGTCCGCCCGTAACATATTGGGGGCTCGTCCGGGATTTGAACCCGGGACCTCTCGCACTCCGCAGGGTGAGCAACGAAACTGTCACTTAGGTCGATGTCAAGGGGAGGTACTGTATCCCTCATCCTTCGAGTCTGCGACCTAGTGACAACACTGGTGGGAAAAACTTCTGGGAATTTTTGTGCGCACTCATCGGGGCACTCTTGAATGAGCGGCACAGACACAACCTCCGGTGGGACATCGCCACGGCTCCATACGTTTCCACCGGCTAGGTCATTGCCAAGGAGAAACGTGACACCGGGGATTGGTAAAGAGTCTTGAACACCAACAACCACATCACCACACACCAAATCTGAATCAAGACGCACGCAATGTAACGGCACATCAAGAAAACCCATCTCGATTCCTCGAACAAGGACACTACTACCAGTTGCAGTCTTTTCAGACAACGGCAACAAGCCGCGAAGGAGTAAAGACTGTGCAGCTCCCGTATCACGCAAGATGCGCACAGCGACAGCCTCCTCACCAGGCACAGATACGGTCCCATTCGTCAGAAAGGGCTCGTACATGGACTGGGGTTTCTCTGATTTTAATGCTGCACGAAGGACAGGCGACATTTTCTTCGAAGAACTAACGAGACCCATTGGTTTCGTGGACTGTTTTTTTTTTAATATTAAACAGTCCGCCACAACATGCCCGGGCTTTTTACAATAAAAACAGTGTCTGTCTTCTTGCTTTACTGCATTCTTTTTCGTGTCTACATCAGTGGTCGTAGAGGGGTTAACTCTCAAGCGAAAACGTTCCCTGGCAATGTTATGCGTTAAGACATATTCGTCAGCAAGTATAGCAGCTTCAGAAATAGACTCGGCCTTCTGCTCAGCTAAATAGGTTGCCACAGCGGTTGGCAGGCAGTTCTTAAATTCTTCTAAAAGAATTAGTTCACGCAATTTCTCCTGACTATCAACCCGCTGTGATGAGCACCAACGATCAAACAGAGCTGCTTTATCTCGACCAAATTCAACAAAAGTTTGACGCTCAGCTTTTTTTAAGTTTCTAAACTTCTGTCGGTATGCTTCAGGGATCAGCTGATAGCACCTCAACACTGACGCTTTCACAACATCATAGTCACCGCTCTGCTCCACTGTTAGCGATGAGTAAACCTCCTGCGCCCGTCCCACTAAAACGCATTGCAGGAGGAATGCCCATGCAGTTCTCGGCCAATTTAAATTAGTCGCGACACGCTCAAAGTGGGGAAAATATTTTTCCACATCTCTTTCCACAAAAGGGGGCACAAGTCGGATGTGGCGAGTGACATCAAATGAATTAGGGTCAGAAGGAGCGACACCTTCCCTCTGAGCCGCGATTTCTAACTTTCTCAACGCGAGTCGGTTTTCAAGTTCATGCTCACGTGCCTGTGCTTGCATGCGCTCACGGTCGAACTCAATTTCCTTCTCTCTGATACCTAACTCTCTTAACCGAATCTGCAGCTGTAACGCTTCTGTAGACACGGAGGATTGTTTCTCTACAGGCAGAATGCCCTTACTAACCAAAGCAGCTTGTAAGACGGTCTTGATTGTATCTTTGGTGCGCTTTTCAGCAGAAGTGAGCTCAACCTCGTAAGTTGCAGCCAAATTCAGTAACTGCTCTTTCGAAAATTTCAAAAATAACTCGATAGAGGGTTCTTTAACGAATACTTCCTCTGTTGCCATTTTAACGCGTAATTTTTAAAGTGCTTGTTAACGTTTAATTTTAAAGGTAAAGACAGTTAAAGCGCGCACAAAATTTAAATTACAAAAACTACAAATAAACACTCACCAAAGCAGTTTAACTGCGACAAAGCTACGAGGTAGCGAATATCTAAAGTGGTCAAACGAAAAGCACAATATAGGCTACAAACGACCACAAATTTTAATGTCCACCCACAAATTAATCAATACGCTAGTACAATCAGAATCCCAGCGCTCACTAAATAGGCGATATGCCACAAATTATCACAAGCTATACAACTAAACTAAAAGGTATTCTGATAGGCAAAAATGTTGTCCCACTTCTCTAACTAACTATACACAAAAACCAAAACAAAATCCTAAATACCTACGCAATCTTCAGTGGCTTACTCAGCTCGAGGCATCTCCTACGTGCCCCCTCCTGAGATATCCACCAAAATAAAATAAACGTCAACTAAACAAAGGAACAGACAATCATAATTGCTCACCAGAACACTCACCAAAATGTTGTAGCCTTCAAAAGTTCCGCAATTCACACTAAAGTCCGACTTAATCAAAATTATTAATCTCGGACGAGCCTCCAATATGTTACGGGCGGACGGACACCACCCCTAACATAAATGGAGAGACGCACACAGAACAGCTCGTGTCCAACATAAGGGGTATGTTTATTTAGTAGGTTGTTCAGAAACAGAGGCAGTAATACTGAGGCGGAACGCTTCAGTTTCCCGGGGTGGACTCCTAACGCTTCAACGACAGCACGGCAGTGCATAGACTCCTGGCTCAGGCTCTGTGTGCCGCCAGGTGTGCTTCCGGAAAGCTTTTGTAGCTTCAGTATACAAAATTACAGATTACAGATTACAGATTACGGATTACAGATGAGCCACACCTGAGCGCAGCCGTATACTGAAGCTACAAAAGCTTTCCGGAAGCACACCTGGCGGCACACAGAGCCTGAGCCAGGAGTCTATGCACTGCCGTGCTGTCGTTGAAGCGTTAGGAGTCCACCCCGGGAAACTGAAGCGTTCCGCCTCAGTATTACTGCCTCTGTTTCTGAACAACCTACTAAATAAACATACCCCTTATGTTGGACACGAGCTGTTCTGTGTGCGTCTCTCCATTTATGTTAGGGGTGGTGTCCGTCCGCCCGTAACAACTGATAAAACATCCAAAGCTAATTATTTCACACTGCTTGCTACAGAACAAATAGTCCACAAAACAAATTTAAAGCTTAAATAATGTAAAATATGTATGATCAGTAAGATTTTTAATTGTTAAGCTGATTGGGGAGGTTAAGGATATAATTGAACCATGTAAATCTTTGGTTTACTTTACCAGGAAAACTGTGCAAGTACATGCTACGTGTGAAAAAAGGCAGAAATTTTGACCTTCAGTAATCTCCAGTAACAAAATCTACCTTCGGGTACAAATAAAGTAACTTGAACTTGATCTCAGTGAGTTACAGAGCCCAATAACCATTCCTTCCATTAGGCCCCAAAAACTTCAAACACATGATGGCAGATGGAGATTAGTTTGCTTGAGACATTCTGGAGTCTGATCCAGTGAAGTTGAGCATCGCCTGAACCAGCTCTGGCAAACCATAGTCGTGCTTCCAGCCCCAGTCACTGCGGGCACTGGTGTCATCGAAGATCTCGGGCCAGCTATCAGCTAGAAGAAATAACAGAAACACAGATGTCACACTGACCTGTGTTCGGTTTGGAAATTGCATTGTCTTGTTTTTTTAATGTCCACCAAATATAATAATGCTTGCTTTAAGTGCCACTATTATGCCATTTTAAATGTTCCTAATTTTGTTTTGAAGTCTCCTACAATAAGTTTACATGCATCCAAAGTCAAAAAACACTTTAACTTCCTCATAATATATATCGCAGCATCACCTCTTTTCCCAGTGTCTGAAACGGTTTAATCAAGGATTTGGTCTCTCTAAACCCCTCCTTTCCTCCTTTTGTGTTTGAGTGCGAGTCAAGTAGACGTTGTTTGTGGGCAGCCAATGAAGCTGGCATTATGCAAATTTGTTACAAATGTATGCAGGTTCATGCAGGAAGTAAGACTGAAATTACTGACAACTCGTTTCAGGCTGTTCAGAATCGATTCTTTCATTTAGGAGACAGTAACTCTATTTGTCGTGCTCTTTGAAACATGCTAGACCTTTTATATTTTGCAAACTACATGAAAGGTAATATTCAAAACTTTTAAAAAAATGCAACCGCAATTAATATTTAAGAGGATTTTAAATTGGATTTCGACTGATGTGTCAGACCCTTACCAATGGCCTGTCGAACTGGGTCAATCTTATATGTGACCTGCAGGTCTGGCAGGTGCCTCCTGATTTCTCGTACCAGTTCCTCTGGAGTGAAGCTCATGGCGCTGATGTTGTATGTGCGCATGCCGAGTACCTCAGCGGGAGCTTCCAGAACCTCCAGTGTGGCTCTCAGACAATCCTCAATGAACATCATGGGGAGTCTTGTGTCAGGCCTCAGATTGCACACAAATTTGCCCGTTTTCACAGCATCGTGGAAGATCTGGACAGCATAGTCTGAGAGAAGAGACGGAATAAATGGAGGTGTAGGGTTTACATAGACGCATTAGTCTTCCAGACCAGTGTTATTAATCATATACTGTTATACCATGTATATTATAAGTCAGCATGAAACCAAAGTTTCTATTGTGATGTGTATCCGAGTGAAACGGCTTCTCCAACAAGAAAATGTAGGGCAGGACTTGATTTTGTCATCAGAGAGACGCTGCAAGAGGGAGGGGAAGGTTTTGATTAAAGATTATGAGGGTGTCACAGTGGCTGCATCCGAAAATTGAGAAATACTGCCCGAGGACGCATTGCAAGGTCGGAAGGCAAAAAGGCACGTCCGAATGCAATGTTAATTTCACTTCCTGTCTCCTGAGTGACCTTCATCTGATTGATTTTGGAAGGCAGCATATATCTATCCTTCATTGCCCTTGAATCCTGTGCTTTCCATTCTGTGAGTTGAGCAAAAAAATAAAGATGGTGTCTGAAAGTTGCGGCTGGTCGTCAGTTTGTGTGTAAATGTACATTTTTGATCAACATTTTCCACCTATGATGTAAATTCTAGCGAGAAATTACTATTGCAGCCATTAAATATTCTCTTAGTTTTCACCAAAGCTTGCTCTATTTTGATTACAGCAACCATTACGCTGCCTCAGAAGTCTGTCCGAAATCAGTTTCGTGAGGTACCTTCGTGCACAAACGCTGCCTGCAAGTAATTGCCTGATAGGGCAGGGAGGCAACAAGTCAGCAGCCTACGTTTTCGGATGCAGTCAGTGTGTGGCTGTAATGAAGTGCATTATGTAGGAGCATAAACAGAAAAGTCTCTCATTATAAATCTAAAACCAAACACGCAGGAGATTACCAAGAATAAAGCATATAACACAACCACATAAACTAAAGATGATTGGGAACAATGAACAATGAGGAAACGGAGAACTTAAATATACAGAGATAATGAGGAAACTAAATGAACAACAGTTAATCAGTAACTACGGGAACTAAGCTGGATTCTGAAGCGGAGCCAGGCAGAGCTGGTGGGACTGAGGACCAAGTTGGAGCCAGAGGAAAGGCAGAGCCTGACAGAGCTGAAGGGGTGGAGGGACGAAGTGCAGCTGAAGGCCTGGAAGTCTGTGGCACAGGCAGAGTGATGAATGTCCATGGCGAAGCCGGAGGGACAAAGGAGCCCGGTGGAGCCATAAGGACGATGGCCCCAGGTAGAGCCGAGGGAGGGAGGTGCCAAGGTGGAGCCAACTGGTCGACGAGCCGAGGTGGAGTGACGAGCTCGGCAAGCTGGGAGGCGGAGCCAGGAGATACCCTTGCCAAGGTGGAGTTGGAGACAGGATGACCCAAGGCAGATCCACGCAGCAGAATGAAGTCGACAGTGGGGGAGCCGAGGGACTTAAGGGAGCCAGTGCAGACGGGGCCGCGGGACTGGCTGTCTTTCGTAGAGGAGGCGGGAGAGGGAGGCTAGGTGGGACCATTGGAGACGCAGGAAACTTTGAGCTAGATGGGACCAATGGAGACTCAGGAGACTTGGAGCTGGGCAGGGCCTGTGTCGGGCTCAGGCTCCAGGGCGATGATTGGCTCAGGCATCGTCTCTGGCACTGGCATCGTCTCTGGCACTGGCATCGCTGCAAGCTCTGGCTCTTTGTCTGCAGTGGGCTCTGGCAAAGGCTCTGTGCACGGTGTGGAAGGCAGCTGGCTTGGCTCTGGATCCGGAGTGGGGCTATTTCTACTGATCTTTAATTTAATTTTATTTCACTTTTAATCATTTTAATACTTTACTAGTAATTACTTTATTTCAGTTAGTTGCCAAGGCAACATTTCTAATTTTCTTAAAGTCCCCCTGTGGTCAATCATTTTATCCCTATAAACTTATCTTTGATCACCAAAATGACACATTTAAGCGTTTTTTCCCCCTTTCTTTTCTTCATGCCTTAAAATAGCGTGAATGTAACTCTACACCCTTGATTTTCACCACTTTTTTTAAGTTTAAGTTTTCCATCTAATATTTTCTATTTTATGTCAGCTTTATTTAAAATTGTTAGTTTACAACAACAACACTGTTCCAAAGGAGATACGCTCACCTGTAGTTCCTCCACCAGGTTGAGAGTCTGCAGAAATGATTCCTGGGTATCTGAGACAGCGGAAGTCAAGACCTAACCTGTGATGGTAATACTGAAAAATACAATAAAGAAATGTGAATTGAATCATGCAGTGTGAATAATAACCAAAGCAAAATATGCATTCAATTCATATGCATTAAGACCCAGGCATAGGCTTGTACTCTTTCTTTTCTCATTCTCTTTTAATATCATGCTAAAATTAAAATCCCCAAAAATGTTTAGGATTTGCAGGTGTTCTCAAATCTGTACTGACCTCTCCCATTAGCTCAGCGTGAACCTTGGACACTCCGTAAATGGTTCGTGGTCGTTGGATGCACAGATCAGGGGTGGGGTTTCGAGGGGAGGAGGGGCCAAAGGCTCCAATAGTGCTGGGGACGAAAAGACGGAGCCCATGTTCTCCGGCAATGTCAAGAACGTTGTGCAACCCTAAAGATGAGGAAGTTAGAAAAGAAACCTCTATGTATCATACCACTGAAAAGTGATTGAAGGTGAAAATGATACAAATAAAACAGATGTCAAACCCCTCGGTGACTAACCAGTGATGTTGACGTCACGAGCGAGGGACACATTGGCCTCTCCGACTGCACTCAGAAGGGCGCTGTAGTGTATCAACCAAGTGATGCGGTTGTTTACAACAATCTCATTTAAGTTTTTGTAGTCCAAAATGTCGGAATATATAAAGGGACCTGAAGTCAAAATTTACAATTAAAAGCCTAAACTCATTGTAATTTAAAATATTATATATATATATATATATATATATATATATATATATATAGATATATATATATATATATATATATATATATAGATATAGATATATATATATATATATATATATATATAGATATATATATATATATATATATATAGATATATATATAGATATATATATATAGATATATATATATATATATAGATATATATATATAGATATATTTTTTTTTTTATATATATATATTTTTTTATATATATACATATGTATATATTAATCTATAAATATTTCTAAAATAAAGTGTGTTCAAATTTAAAATACAACTCAAAAATGGAGAAGAACTGATGCTTCCCACAACAAGTGAATATATTGACACTCACCGCTTTGGTAAACATGATTTGGGGGTTTCCTGATATCAGACAGAATTACATTATATTTTCCAAACTCCTTCCTGTAACAAAAGATAAACAAAAATCTCATATTTAACAATTTAATACTACCAAAATCAAAGAGTGCAGTAAACAAGGGGTGCATCCTCATTTCCTTTCCTCGCTTCCTTTCATTGCATCTTAGCTCCATCCCCTTAGGATGTGTACCCCTGTCTATCCTCACTCATGAATCCACAGGAAGTTTCCTCGCTCCTCGCTGTCACCATTATTTTCAGTTCATGGACTTTTAGTTTGTTTTTATTCCTCACACGTGTTTCCTTGTCTGTGTTCCCCGCCACCCACCGATCAGTCACCATGGACACTAATCCCATTCATCACAGCTGCTAATCGTTTTGTTAATCGCCACTGTGTATTTAAGTTATTGCCTGTGTTCTGTCTAGTGTCTGGTATTGTTTGTGCATTGCACGCTGTCTCGCCTGCTGGCTATGTTTCCGAATTATTTATTAAACTTGTTACCTTTCAATAATCTCCGTCTTCCTTGGATCTAATTGTGACACTCGACTCCTCACGGCGCAATTAGAGAATTGAAATGTCTTTCAAGATGGCTGAGTTTGATTGGTTTCCGAGTCACAGGCTGGAGGACGGAGGAGCGAGGAAACAAGGATGTATCAATTTGAGTATTGAGAAGCACCCAAGATTTTTTTTTCTGGAATACCATGAATAAAAAGTTACTACCTGACAGATATAACTGAAA